>NC_046250.1:2200839-2269189 GCF_009819885.2 Catharus ustulatus | reverse complement strand
TGTCACCCCACGGATTTGTCACCCCTGGATGTGTCACCCCCAGGATTTGTCACCCCAGGATTTGTCACCCCCTGTATTTGTCACCCCTGGATGTGTCACCCCAGGATTTGTCACCCCCTGGATTTGTCACCTCTGGATTTGTCACCCCCAGGATTTGTCACCCCAGGAGTTGTCACCCCCTGGTATTGTCACCCCCTGGATTTGTCACCTCCTGGATTTGTCACCCCCAGGATTTGTCACTTCCTGGATTTGTCACTCCCTGGATTTGTCACCCCCCGGATTTGTCACTTCCTGGATTTGTCACCCCCAGGATTTGTCACCCCCAGGATGTGTCATCCCCTGGATTTGTCACCCCCAGGATTTGTCACCCTCAGGATTTGTCACCCCCAGGATTTGTCACCCCTTGGATTTGTCACTCCCTGGATGTGTCACCCTCAGGATTTGTCACCTCCTGGATATGTCACCCCTTGGATGTGTCACCCCCTGGATTTGTCACCCCAGGATTTGTCACCCCAGGATGTGTCACCCCTTGGATGTGTCACCTCCAGGATTTGTCACCCCCAGGATTTGTCACCCCTGGATTTGTCACCCTCTGGATTTGTCACCCCTGGATTTGTCACCCCCAGATTTGTCACCCCCTGGATTTGTCACTCCCAGGATTTGTCACTCCAGGATGTGTCACCCCAGGATTTGTCACCCCTTGGATTTGTCACCCCCTGGATTTGTCACCCTTGGATGTGTCACCCCTGGATTTGTCACCCCAGGATTTGTCACCCCCAGGATTTGTCACCCCTGGATGTGTCACCCCCTGAATTTGTCACCCCTTGGATGTGTCACCCCACGATTTGTCACCCTCAGGATTTGTCACCCCCAGGATTTGTCACCCCCAGGATTTGTCACCCCAGGATTTGTCACCCCATGGATTTGTCACCCCAGGATTTGTCACCCCAGGATTTGTCACCCCCTGGATTTGTCACCCCAGGATTTGTCACCCCTGGATTTGTCACCCCCAGGATTTGTCACTCCCTGGATGTGTCACCCCTGGATTTGTCACCCCTTGGATTTGTCACTCCCTGATGTGTCACCCCCAGGATTTGTCACCCCTGGATTTGTCACCCCTTGGATTTGTCACCCCTGGAATTGTCACCCCCTGGATTTGTCACCTCCAGGATTTGTCACCCCCTGGATGTGTCACCCTAGGATTTGTCACCCCCAGGATTTGTCACCCCTGGATGTGTCACCCCAGGATGTGTCACCCCTGAATTTGTCATCCCCTGGATGTGTCACCCCTGAATTTGTCACCCCTGAATTTGTCACCCCTGGATTTGTCATCCCCAGGATTTGTCACCCCTGGATTTGTCACCCCCTGGATTTGTCACCCCTGGATTTGTCACCCCTGGATTTGTCACCCCCTGGATGTGTCACCTCCTGAATTTGTCACCCTCTGGATTTGTCACCCCCAGGATTTGTCACCCCCAGGATGTGTCATCCCCTGGATTTGTCACCCCCAGGATTTGTCACCCTCAGGATTTGTCACCCCTGGATTTGTCACCCCCTGGAATTGTCACCCCCCGGATTTGTCACCCCTGGATTTGTCACTCCCTGGATTTGTCACCCCCTGGATTTGTCACCCCCTGAATTTGTCACCCCTGGATTTGTCACCCCCTGGAATTGTCACCCCCCGGATTTGTCACCCCTTGGATGTGTCACTCCCTGGATTTGTCACCCCCAGGATTTGTCACCCCCGGATTTGTCACCCCACGGATTTGTCACCTCCTGGATATGTCACCCCTTGGATGTGTCACCCCCTGGATTTGTCACCCCAGGATTTGTCACCCCAGGATGTGTCACCCCTTGGATGTGTCACCTCCAGGATTTGTCACCCCCAGGATTTGTCACCCCCTGGATTTGTCACCCTCTGGATGTGTCACCCCTGGATTTGTCACCCCCAGCATTTGTCACCCCCTGGATTGTCACCCCAGGATTTGTCACCCCAGGATATGTCACCCCTGGATTTGTCACCCCCTGGATTTGTCACCCCAGGATTTGTCACCCCCTGGATTTGTCACCCCTGGATTTGTCACCCCCTGGATTTGTCACCCCAGGATTTGTCACCCCCTGGATTTGTCACCCCCTGGATGTGTCACCCCCAGGATGTGTCACCCCCTGGATTTGTCACCCCAGGATGTGTCACCCCTTGGATGTGTCACCCCCTGGATTTGTCACCCCTTGGATTTGTCACCCCCTGGATTTGTCACCCCAGGATGTGTCACCCCCTGGATTTGTCACCCCAGGATTTGTCACCCCTTGGATGTGTCACCCCACGATTTGTCACCCCCAGGATTTGTCACCCCTGGATTTGTCACCCCCAGATTTGTCACCCCCTGGATTTGTCACCCCAGGATTTGTCATCCCCAGGATTTGTCACCCCCAGGATTTGTCACCCCATGGATGTGTCACCCCTTGGATTTGTCACCCCAGGATGTGTCACCTCTGGATGTGTCACCCCTTGGATTTGTCACCCCACGGATTTGTCACCCCCTGGATGTGTCACCCCCAGGATGTGTCACTCCCTGGATTTGTCACCCCCAGGATTTGTCACCCCTTGGATTTGTCACCCCCAGGATGTGTCACCCCCTGGATTTGTCACCCCTGAATTTGTCACCCCCAGGATTTGTCCCCCCTGGATTTGTCACCCCTGGATTTGTCACCCCTGAATTTGTCACCCCTGGATTTGTCACCCCTGAATTTGTCACCCCCAGGATTTGTCACCCCCAGAATTTGTCACCCCTTGGATTTGTCACCCCTGGATTTGTCACCCCCAGGATTTGTCACCCCTGGATTTGTCACCCCAGGATTTGTCACCCTCTGGATGTGTCACCCCTGGATGTGTCACCCCCAGATGTGTCACCTCCTGGATTTGTCACCCCCCAGGATTTGTCACCCCCAGGACAGGGACAGGAACCCCTGGACGAACGGATTTTTAAAATGTGACAAAAATCGGTTCAAAGAGATTTTTAAAGGGTTAAAATTGGGATGAAAATGGGTTTAGAAAGGGATTGAACGGGAAAAAAATGACAAAAACTGGGACAAAGATGGCGTCAGGAGGTGACAGGTGACACAGGTGACACAGGTGACATCAGGAGGTGGCACAGGTGACACAGGTGACATCAGGAGGTGACACAGGTGACATCAGGAGGTGGCCACTCTGGCCGTGCCCCAGCCCCTCCTCTCCACCAGCGCACAGTACCTGTCGGGGACACCGCTGTCCCTGCGGGGACACGGGGACATCAGAGGGGACACGGGGACACCGAGGACATGGGGACATTATCAGGGACATGGGGACAGCAGGGGACATCAGAGGGGACAGAGGGAACATCAGAGGGGACACGGGGACACCGAGAACATGGGGACATCAGCAGGGACATGTGGACAGTGGAGGGGACACGGGGACACCGAGAGGACATCAGCAGGGACATCAGTGGGGACATCAGGGGACATCAGAAGGGGCACAGGGACATCAACGCGGACATGGGGACACCAGGGGACATCAGCAGGACATGGGGACAGTGGAGGGGACACGGGGACACCGAGGACAGTGGACATCAGCAGAGACATCAGTGGGGACACCAAAGGGGACATCAGCAGGGACATGGGGACAGTGGAAGGGACAGAGAGGACATTATCAGGGACACGGAGACGTCAGTGGGGACAACGCAGGGGACACTGGACAGGACACAGGACAGGACACAGGAGGGGACACAGGAGGGGACACGGGAGGGAACAGGAAGGGGCACAGGAGGTGACACAGAGGTGACAAACGTGACATCAGCAGGTGGCACAGGAGCTGCAAGAAGCTGCCGGGAGGTGACATGGGAGGTGACAGAAGTGACACAGAGGTGACACAGGAAGTGCCACCAGCAGTGACAGAGGCGACAGAGGTGACACAGAGATGACACAAAGGTGATAAAGGTGACACACAAGTGACACACAGGTGACACAGGTGACACACAGGTGACAGAGGTGACAGAGGTGACACACAGGTGGCAGAGATGACACACAGGTGACACTGGTGACACAGATGACACACAGGTGACACAGGTGCCACCACGCTGCCCCACCTGAGGCGCTGCACGCGGCGCTGTCCCTCCTGCGCCACCCTCTGGGCCCTGTCGCGCTCCTGTCGCAGCTGTCGCTGTCCCTCCTCCAGCTCCTCCTCCCTCTCGCGCTGTCGCCGCTGTCGCGACTCGCGGATCTGCTCCTGCAGCGCCACCGCGTGCGCGCGCTGGGCGCGCTCCCGAGCCTGCTGCTGGCTCTGCTCGTGTGCCAGCTGCTCCTGCAGGACACTGGGGACATGGGGACACCATGGGGACAATGTGACACTGTGACTGTCCCTGCTCCCGAGCCTGCTGCTGGCTCTGTTCCTGTGCCAGCTGCTCCTGCAGGACACTGGGGACAATGTGACAATGTGACACTGTGAGTGTCCCTGCTCCCGAGCCTGCTGCTGGCTCTGCTCCTGTGCCAGCTGCTCCTGCAGGACACTGGGGACAATGTGACAATGTGACACTGTGAGTGTCCCTGCTCCCGAACCTGCTGCTGGCTCTGCTCGTGTGCCAGCTGCTCCTGCAGGACACTGGGGACATGGGGACATCACTGTGACACTGTGACTGTCCCTGCTCCCGAGCCTGCTGCTGGCTCTGTTCCTGTGCCAGCTGCTCCTGCAGGACACTGGGGACATGGGGACAATGTGACACTGTGACTGTCCCTGCTCCCGAGCCTGCTGCTGGCTCTGCTCGTGTGCCAGCTGCTCCTGCAGGACACTGGGGACACCATGGGGACATCACTGTGACACTGTGACACTGTGACACTGTGACACTGTGTCTGTCCCTGCTCGTGTGCCAGCTGCTCCTGCAGGACACTGGGGACATGGGGACACCACTGTGACACTGTGACACTGGGGACACCATGGGGACAATGCGACAATGTGACACTGTGACTGTCCCTGCTCGTGGGTCAGCTGCTCCTGCAGGACACTGGGGACATGGGGACATCACTGTGACACTGTGACACTGGGGACATGGGGACATCACTGTGACACTGGGGACACCATGGGGACATCACTGTGACACTGTGACACTGGGGACACCATGGGGACATGGGGACAATGTGACACTGTGACTGTCCCTGCTCCCGAGCCTGCTGCTGGCTCTGCTCGTGTGCCAGCTGCTCCTGCAGGACACTGGGGACATGGGGACACCGCTGTGACACTGTGACTGTCCCTGCTCGTGTGCCAGCTGCTCCTGCAGGACACTGGGGACATGGGGACAATGTGACACTGTGACTGTCCCTGTGCCACCTGTTCCTGTGTCCCATGTCCCTGCGTCTGCTGTCCCAATGCCACCTGTCCCTGTGCCACCTGTCCCAGTGCCACCTCTCCCAGTGTCACCTGTCCCTGTCCCACCTATGCCAATGTCCCCTGTCCCAGTGCCACCTGTCCCTGTCCCACCTGAACGAGGTGACAAAGTCGCGGCGCTCCTGCTGCAGAGCCAGTGCCACCTGTCCCTGTGTCCCCTGTCCCTATCCCACCTGTCCCTGTGTCACTTTTCCCTGTGTCCCCCGTCCCTGTGTCACCTGTCCCAATGCCACCTGTTTCAATGTCACCTGTCCCAGTGCCACCTGTCCCTGTCCCACCTGAGTGAGGTGAGGAAGTCGCGGCGCTCCTGCTACAGTGCCAGTGCCACCTGTTCCTGTGTCACCTGTCCCTGTGTCCCCTGTCCCAATGTCACCTGTCCCTGTGCCCCTCTCCCTGTGTCACCTGTCCCTGTGCCCCCTGTCCCTGTCCCACCTGTCCCAATGCCACCTGTCCCAATGTCACCTGTCCCTGTTCACCCTGTCCCTGTGTCCCCTGTCATTGTGCCACCTGTCCCTGTGTCCCCTGTACCAATACCACCTGTTTCAATGTCACCTGTCCCAGTGCCACCTGTCTCTGTCCCACCTGAGTGAGGTGAGGAAGTCGCGGCGCTCCTGCTACAGTGCCAGTGCCACCTGTCCCTGTGTCCCCTGTCCCAATGCCACCTGTCTCTGTGTCCCCTGTCCCTGTGTCCCCTGTCCCTGTGCCACCTGTCTCTGTGTCCCCTGTCCCTGTGTCCCCTGTCCCAATGCCACCTGTCTCAATGACACTTGTCCCAGTGCCACCTGTCCCTGTCCCACCTGTCCCAATGCCACCTGTCTCTGTGTCCCCTGTCCCTGTGTCCCCTGTCCCTGTCCCACCTGTCCGTGTCCCACCTGTCCGTGTCCCACCTGTCCCAATGCCACCTGTCCCAATGCCACCTGTCCCTGTCCCACCTGAGGGAGGTGAGGAAGTCGCGGCGCTCCTGCTGCAGTGCCAGTGCCACCTGCTGTCGCCGCGCTGTCACCTGCTCGCTGCGGCCGCGCTGCAGCTCCTGCAGCAGCTGCTGGGACCGGCGCTGCTGCTGCAGCTCCCGGCTGCGCCAGGCCCGGTCCGCGGCCTCCTGGAGCCTCCGGGCCTGGAGAGCGTCCTGAGGGGACATTGGGGACATCAGTGATATTGGGGACACTGGGGACACTGGGGACAGTGACAGCTCCCAGCTGCGCCAGGCCCGGTCCACGGCCTCCTGGAGCCTCCGGGCCTGCAGAGCGTCCTGAGGGGACATGGGGACATTGGGGACATCAGTGATATTGGGGACACTGGGGACGTTGGGGACGTCAGGGATATTGGGGACATTGGGGACATTGGAGACAGTGACAGCTCCCGGCTGCGCCAGGCCCGGTCCGCGGCCTCCTGATGGCGTCGGGCCTGGAGAGCATCCTGAGGGGACATTGGGGACACTGACAGTGACAGGGGACATTGGGGACACTGGGGACACTGGGGACATCAGGGATATTGGGGAAATTGGGGACGTTGGGGACAGTGACAGCTCCAGGCTGCGCCAGGCCTGGTCCGCGGCCTCCTGATGGTGTCGGGCCTGGAAAGCGTCCTGAGGGGACACTGGGGACATTGGGGACACCGAAAGAGACAGGGGACACTGGGGACATTGTGGACACTGAGAGAGACAGGGGACATTGAGGACATCAGGGATATTGGGGACATTGGGGACATTGGGGACAGTGACAGCTCCCGGCTGCGCCAGGCCTGGTCTGCGGCCTCCTGATGGCATCGGGCCTGGGGAGCGTTCTGAGGGAACACTGGGGACACTGACAGTGACAGGGGACATTGCGGACACTGGGGACACTGGGGACACTGGGGACACTGGGGACATCAGGGATATGGGGGACATTGGGGACATTGGGGACATTGGGGACATTAGGGACAGTGACAACTCCTGGTTGCGCCAGGCCTGGTCCGCGGCCTCCTGATGGCGTTGGGCCTGGAGAGCGTCCTGAGGGGACATTGGGACATTGGGGACACTGACAGTGACAGGGACACTGGGGACATTGGGGACATTAGGGACATTGGAGACATCAGGGACACTGGGGACATTGGGGACAGTGACAGCTCCTGGTTGCGTCAGGCCCAATCCGCGGCCTCCTGATGGTGTCGGGCCTAGAGAGCATTCTGAGGGGACATTGGGGACACTGACAGTGACAGGGGACCCTGGGGACAGTGCCAGGCTGTCTTGGGGACAACTGTGTCCTTGTCCCTGTTGCCACCACTGCAGGACATCCCCTGGTGGGAGGACAGAGCCACAGGGGAGGTGACACAGGGAGGTGACACAGGGAGGTGATAGAGCCTGGGGAAGGTGACACACCACCAGGGAGGTGACACAGGGAGGTGACACAGGGAGGTGACACAGCCCCGGGGAGGTGACAGAGGTGGCAGAGGTGACAGTGGCACCCACCCGCGCCTCCCGCCAGTCCCGCTCGCGCTCCTGCAGGGACCGGACCCGGTCCAGCTCCCGCTGCCGCTCCCGTCGCTGCTGCGCCCGCTCGGCCTCCAGCGCGGCCTCCCGCTCCTGGGACAGCGACAGGGACATGGGGACAGTGACAGGGACAGGGGGACAGCGACAGGGACATGGGGACAGCGACAGGGACATGGGGATAGGGACAGGGATGGGGACAGGGACATGGGGATAGGGACATAGTGGCAGGGACAGGGACAGGGACAGAGACAGGGACAGGGACATGGGGACAGGGACAGGGACGGGGACGGGGACAGGGACAGGGATGGGGACAGGGACAGGGACATGGGGACAGGGACATGGGGACAGGGACATGGGGACAGGGACACCGCGGGGATAGAGTCCTGGGAAGGGACAGGGACACAGGGGACAGCGACACAGCGGGGGACGGAGTTCCAGGAGATGACAGCACCCCACGGGAGGTGACACAGGGAGGTGACACAGCCCCAGTGAGGTGACACAGCCCCTGGGAGGTGACAGTGCCCCAGGGAGGTGACAGAGGCAGGTGACACAGCCCAGGGGAGGTGACACAACTCAGGGGAGGTGACACAACCCAGGGGAGGTGACAGTGCCCCAGGGAGGTGACAGAGGGAGGTGACACAGCCCAGGGGAGGTGACACAGTGAGGTGGCAGTGCGCCGGGGAGGTGACACAGCCCAGGAGAGGTGACAGTGCCCCAGAGAGGTGACAGAGGGAGGTGACACAGCCCCGGGGAGGTGACAGTGCCCCGGGGAGGTGACACAGCCCCGGGGAGGTGACAGAACTCCAGAAGAGGTGACACAGGGAGGTGACACAGGGAGGGTGGCAGTGCCCCTGGCAGCGCTGTCCCCACCCCCTTGAGGCGCTGCTCCTCCAGCGCCCGCAGCTCCGCCCGCCGGTCGCGGTCCCTGTCGCGCTGCCGCAGCCGCTCGTTCTCCGCGTCCACCGCCCTCATCTCGGCCAGGAGCTGCTGCTTGCGCTGCTGCTGCTGCTGCCAGGCCTGGGACAGCGGGGACGGGAGGGGACAGGAGGGGACAGAGAGGGGACAGGAGGGGACAGAGAGGGGACACTCAGCTCCGTCACTGCAGAGCCCCACAGTGCTCGCGTTTCCATGTGGATCCCAATTCCATGGGATCCCCTATTCCCAGGAATTCCCATTCCCAGGAATTTCCAGTCCCTCAAATCACTATTCCCTGGAATTCCCATTTTCCTGGAATCCCAAATCCCTGGAATTCCCATTGTCTGGAATTCCCATTCCCTCAAATCCCCACTCCCTCAAATTCCCATTCCCTGGAATTCCTATTCCGTCTCCATTCCCTGGAATCCCAAATCCCTGGAATCCCTTTTCCCTCAAATCCTCATTCCCTGAAATTCCTATTCCCTGGAATTCCCATTTTCCTGGAATCCCAAATCCCTGGAATCCCCATTCCCTCAAATCCCCATTCCCTGAAATTCCCATTCCCGGGAATCCCCATTTCCCTGGAATCCTCATTCCCAGGAATTCTCATTCCCAGGAATTCCCATTCCCTCAAATCCCCATTCCCATTTTCCTGGAATTCCCATTCCCAGGAATTCCCATTCCCTGGAATTCCCATTTTCCTGGAATCCCAAATCCCTGAAATCCTTATTCCCTCAAATCCTCATTCCCTGAAACTCCCATTCCCAGGAATTCCCATTTCCTGGAATTCCCATTTTCCTGGAATTCCAAATCCCTGGAATCCCTATTCCCTCAAATCTCCATTCCCTGGAATTTCCATTCCCTCAAATCCCCATTCCCATTTTTCTGGAATTCCCATTTTCCTGGAATCCCAAATCCCCGGAATCCCTATTCCCTCAAATCCCCATTCCCTGAAATTCCCATTCCCAGGAATTCCCATTCCTTGGAATTCCCATTTTCCTGGAATCCCTATTCCCTCAAATCCCTATTCCCTGAATTTCCCATCCCCAGGAATTCTCATTCCCAGGAATTCCCATTCCCTCAAATCCCCATTCCCATTTTCCTGGAATTCCCATTTTCCTGGAATTCCCATTTCTCTGAAATCCCAAATCCCTGAAACCCCCATTCCCTGAATCCCCCATTCTCTGAAATTCCCATTCCCAGGAATCCCCATTTCCCTGGAATTCCCATTCCCATTTTCCTGAAATTCCCATTCCCAGGAATTCCCATTTCCCTGAAATCCCAAATCCCTGAAATCCCCATTCCCTGGATCCCCCATCCCCTGAAACTCCCAACCCTTCCCAAACCCTTCCCCCAAATTCCCAATTTTCTGTTTTTCCCCAAGGAATTTGGGAATGCCGGACCTCCCGATCCTCCTTCCTGATCTGCTCCAGGCGCTGCAGGAATTTTTGTCCCTCCTGGAATTTCTGCTCGGCCCGGAGCGCTCGCTGCTCGCGCTGCTGCTCCATCTGCCGGAGCACCTCGCGCTTGGTGCTGCCCCCGGGAACGGGAATGGGGCCGGAATCGGTCGGGAATTCTTACGGAATTTGGGATTTAGGAAGGGTTCGGGAATTCAAGGCTTGGGAAGGGTTTGGGAATTGGTTGGAATTCAAGGTTTGGGAAGGGTTTGGGAATCGGTCGGGAATTCGTACGGAATTCAGGGTTTGGGAATTCAAGGTTTGGGAAAGGTTCGGGAAGAGTTCAGGAATTCAGGGTTTGGGAATGGTTTGGGAATTGGTTGGAATTCAAGGTTTGGGAAGGGTTCAGGAAGAGTTTGGGAATTCAAGGTTTGGGAATTCAAGGTTTGGGAAGGGTTTGGGAAGGGTTTGGGAAGGGTTTGGGAATTGTTTGGAAATTCAAGGTTTGGGAATTGTTTAGGAATGGTTTGGGAATTGTTTGGGAATTCAAGGTTTGGGGATTCAAGGTTTGGGAATGGTTTGGGAATGGTTTGGGAATTCAAGGTTTGGGAAAGGTTCGGGAAGAATTCAGGAATTCAAGGTTTGGGAATGGTTTGGGAATTGGTTGGAATTCAAGGTTTGGGAAGGGTTCAGGAAGAGTTTGGGAATTCAAGGTTTGGGAATTCAAGGTTTGGGAAGGGTTTGGGAAGGGTTTGGGAATTGTTTGGAAATTCAAGGTTCAGGAAGGGTTTGGGAAGGGTTCGGGAATTCAGGGTTTGGGAATTGTTTGGGAATTCAAGTCTTGGGAAGGGTTCAGGGATTCAAGGTTTGGGAAGGGTTTGGGAATGGTTTGGGAATTCAAGGTTTGGGAATTGTTTGGCAATTCAAGGTTTGGGAATGGTTTGGGAATTCAAGGTTTGGGAATGGTTTGGGAATTGTTTGGGAATTCAAGGTTTGGGAATGGTTTGGGAATTCAAGGTTTGGGATTTGTTTGGGGGTTCAAGGTTTGAGATGAGTCGGGAATTGTTTGGGAATTCAAGGCTCGGGAAGGTTTCAGGAAGGGTTCGGGAATTCAAGGTTTGGGAAAGGTTTTGGAAGGGTTCAGGAATTCAGGGTTTGGGAAAGGTTTGGGAATTCAAGGCTTGGGAAGGGTTTGGGAATTCAAGGTTTGGGAATGGATTTGGAATGGTTTGGGAATTCAAGGTTTGGGAAGGGTTCGGAAATTAAAGGTTCAGGAAGGGTTCGGGAAGGGTTCGGGAATTCTTCTGGAATTTAAGGTTTGGGAATGGTTTGAGAATTCAAGGTTTGGGAATGGTTCGGGAAGGGTTCAGGAATTGGTCAGGAATTCATCTGGAATTCAAAGTTTGGGAATGGTTTGGGAATTGTTTGGGAATTCAAGGTTTGGGAATGGTTTGGGAATTCAAGGTTTGGGAATTCAAGGTTTGGGAATTCAAGGCTTGGGAAGCGTTCGGGAAGGGTTGAGGAACTGGTCAGGAATTCTTACGGAATTCAGGGTCTGGGAAGGGTTCAGGAATGGTTTTGGAATTCAAGGCTTGGGAATAGTTTGGGAATTATGGATCAGGAAGGGTTCAGGAATGGTTTGGGAAGGGTTTGGGAATTCAGGGTTTGGGAAGGGTTCAGGGGATTGTTTGGGAATTCAAGGCTTGGGAAAAGTTCGGGAAGAGTTCAGGAATTCAAGGTTTGGGAATGGTTTGGGAATTGTTTGGGAATTCAAGGTTTGGGAAGGGTTTGGGAATTATGGATCAGGAATGGTTCAGGAATGGTTTGGGAAGGGTTCGGGAAGAGTTCAGGAATTCAAGATTTGGGAATGGTTTGGGAATTGTTTGGGAATTCAAGGCTAGGGAAGGGTTTGGGAATTCAACGTTTGGGAAGGGTTTGGGAAGGGTTTGGAAATTATGGATCAGGAATGGTACAGGAAGGGTTCAGGAATTCAAGGTTTGGGAAGGGTTCAGGGATTGTTTGGGAATTCAAGGTTTGGGAAGGGTTTGGGAAGGGCTGAGGAATCGGTCGGGAATTCTTGCGGAACTCAGGGTTTGGGAATTGGTTGGGAATTCAAGGTTCAGGAAGGGTTCGGGAATCGGTCGGGAATTCTTATGGAATTCAGGGTTCGGGAAGGGTTTGGGAGTTGTTTGGGAATTCAAGGTTTGGGAAGGGTTCAGGAAGGATTTGGGAATTCAAGGTTTGGGAATTGGTCGGGAATCCAAGGTTGGGAAGGGTTTGGGAATGGTTTGGGAATTGGTTGGGAATTCTTCCAGAATTCAAAGTTTGGGAAGGGTTCAGGAATTCAAGGTTTGGGAATTCAAGGTTTGGGAATGGGTTTGGGAATCGTTTGGGAATTCAAAGCTTGGGAAAGGTTTGGGAATTATGGATCAGGAAGGGTTCAGGAATGGTTTGGGAATGGTTTGGGAATTCAAGGCTTGGGAAGGGTTTGGGAATTTAAGGTTTAGGAATTGGTTGGGAATTGTTTGGGAATTCAAGGTTTGAGAATGGTTTGGGAATTGTTTGGGAACTCAAGGTTTGGGAAGGGTTCAGAAATTGATTGGGAATTCTTCTGGAATTCAAGGTTTGGGAAGGGTTCGGGAATTCAAGGTTTGGGAATGGTTTGGGGATTCAAGGTTTGGGAATCCAAGGTCTGGGGATTCAAGGTTTGGGAAGGGTTCGGGAAGGGTTGAGGAATTGGTCAGGAATTTTTATGGAATTCAAGGTTTGGGAAGGGTTCGAGAATCGGTTGGGAATTCTTACGGAATTCAGGGTTCAGGAAGGGTTTGGGAATGGTTTGGGAATTCAAGGCTTGGGAAGGGTTTGGGAATTCAAGGTTAGGGAATGGTTTGGGAATTCAAGGTTTGGGAATTCAAGGTTTGGGAATGGTTTGGGAATTGTTTGGGAATTCAAGGTTTGGGAAAGGTTCGGGAATTGGTCAGGAATTCTTCTGGAATTCAGGATTTGGGAAGGGTTTGGGAATTCAAGGTTTGGGAAAGGTTCAGGGAGTTTGGGATTTCAAGGTTTGGGAATGGTTTGGGAATTCAAGGCTCAGGAAGGGTTTGGAAAAGGTTCAGGAATTCAGGGTTTGGGAATGGATTGGGAATGGTTTGGGAATTCAAGGTTTGGGAATTGTTTGGGGATTCAAGGTTTGGGAAAGGTTTGGGAAGAGTTCAGGAATTCAAGGTTTGGGAATGGTTTGGGAATTGTTTGGGAATTCAAGGTTTGGGAATGGTTTGGGAATCAGGGATTCAAAAGGGTTTGGGAATTATTTGGGAATAATGGATTGGGAATTGTTCCGGAATCATGGATCAGGGATTGTTTGGAAATTGTTTGGGAATTGTTTGAGAATCAAGGATTGGGAATCAGGGATTGGGAATCAGGGATTGGAGATTGTTTGGGAATTGTTTGGGAATGGTCCGGGAAGGGTTTGGGGATTCAAGGTTCAGAAATGGTTTGGGGATTAATCAGGAATCGTTTGGGAATCACGGATCGGGAATGGTTCAGGAATGGTTTGGGAATTCAGGGTTTGGGAGTGGCTCAGGAATGGTTTGGGAATGGCTTGGGAACCATGGATTGGGAATCACGGATCAGGAATGGTTCAGGAATCACGGACTGGAAATTCAAGGTTCGGGAACCACGGAGCGGGAACAGTTTGGGAATTGTACGGGAGAAGGAGAAAGAGGAAAGGGAAGTGGGAAAATGGAAGAGGGAAAAGGAGAAAGGGAAAAGGGAAGGGGAAAGAGATAAAGGGAAAGGGATAAGGGAAAAAAAGGAAAATGGGGAAAAAGGACAAGGAAGAGGAAGAGGAAGCGGCACTCACTCGACGCAGTCCTGCCTCCTGCGGCGCTCCAGCTCCTCCTGCAGCCGCTGGCCCTTGTGGCTCTCGCTGGCCACGAGCTGCTCCAGGCGCCGCTCCTCGGCCGCCAGCTCGCCCTGCACCTGCCGCCTCTCGGCCAGCTGGAGATCCCGGATGGAGCAGCAGCGAGCCGTCACCAGGAGCTGCGGGAATGGGAAATGGGAAATGGGAATGGGAAATGGGAAATGGGAAATGGGAACCAGCTGGAGATCCCGGATGGAGCAGCAGTGAGCCGTCACCAGGAGCTGTGGGAATGGGAAATGGGAAATGGGAATGGGAATGGGAATGGGAAATGGGAATGGGAAATGGAAATGGGAATGGGAATGGGAATGGGAAATGGGAATGGGAAATGGGAAATGGGAATGGGAATGGGGATGGGAAATGGGAATGGGAAATGGGAATGGGGATGGGAATGGGAATGGGAAATGGGAAATGGGAATGGGGATGGGAAATGGGAATGGGAAACTTGGAACCAGCCGGAGATCCTGGATGGAGCAGCAGCGAGCCGTCACCAGGAGCTGTGGGAATGGGAAATGGGAAATGGGAATGGGAATGGGAATGGGAAATGGGAATGGGAAATGGAAATGGGAATGGGAATGGGAATGGGAAATGGGAATGGGAAATGGGAACGGGAATGGGAAATGGGAAATGGGAACCAGTTGCAGATCCTGGATGGAGCAGCAGCGAGCCGTCACCAGGAGCTGCGGGAATGGGAAATGGGAAATGGAAATGGGAATGGGAATGGGGATGGGAAATGGGAAATGGGAATGGGAATGGGAAATGGGAATGGGAATGGGAATGGGAATGGGGATGGGAAATGGGAATGGGAAATGGGAACCCTGAAATCAACTGGAGATCCCGGATGGAGCAGCAGCGAGCCGTCACCAGGAGCTGCGGGAAAAGGGAAATGGGAATGGGAATGGGAAATGGGAAATGGGAAATGAGAAATGGGAAATGGGAATGGGAAATGGGAATGGGAAATGGAAATGGGGAATGGGAAATGGGAATGGGAAATGGGAACCCTGAAATCAACTGGAGATCCCGGATGGAGCAGCAGCGAGCCGTCACCAGGAGCTGCGGGAATGGGACATGGGAAATGGGAAATGGGAATGGGAATGGGAAATGGGAAATGGGAAATGGGAATGGGAATGGGAATGGGAATGGGAATGGGAATGGGAAATGGGAATGGGAAATGGGAAATGGGAATGGGAAATGGGAAATGGGAATGGGAAATGGGAACCAGCTGGAGATCCCGGATGGAGCAGCAGCGAGCCGTCACCAGGAGCTGCGGGAATGGGAAATGGGAAATGGGAAATGGGAAATGGGAAATGGGAATGGGAATGGGAATGGGAATGGGAATGGGAAATGGGAATGGGAAATGGGAAATGGGAATGGGAAATGGGAAATGGGAAATGGGAAATGGGAATGGGAAATGGGAACCAGCTGGAGATCCCGGATGGAGCAGCAGCGAGCCGTCACCAGGAGCTGTGGGAAATGGGAATGGGAAATGGGAAATGGGAAATGGGAAATGGGACATGGGAAGGGAAGGGAAGGGAAGGGAAGGGAAGGGAAGGGAAGGGAAGGGAAGGGAAGGGAAGGGAAGGGAAGGGAAGGGAAGGGAAGGGAAGGGAAGGGGAGTCCCGGCCCCACCGAGTTCAGCTCCCGCATCTCCTGCTCCTGCTCCAGCCTCGCGGCCGCCGCCCGCTCCAGCAGCTCCCGCCGCTGCCGCTCCCGCTCCGGCTCTGGGCGCGATTCCCGCAGCTCCCGCTCCTGCTCCCGCCGCTGCTTCTCGCTGAGAGCCTGGCAGCGCCACTCCTGCGGGGACAGGGGACATGTGGGGACATTCTGGGGACATTCTGGGATCTCAGGGAACATTCCCAGGGACATTCCTGGGATCCTGGGGAACGTTCCCGGGGGCACTCCCAGGGACATTTCAGGGATTTCAGGATTCCAAGATTTCAGGATATTTGAAGATTTCAGGATTTGGGGATTTCAGGATTCCAGGATATTTTAAGATTTCAGGATTTCAGGATTTTGGGATTTCAGGGTTTCAGGATTTCAAGATTTGGGGATTTCAGGATTTGTGGATTTTAGGATTTCAGGATTTCAGGATTTGGGGATTTCAGAATTTGGGGATTTGGGATTTGGGGATTTTTGGATTTTAGGATTTCAGGATTATTTCAGGATTTCAGGATCTCAGGATTTTAGGATTTCAGGATTTGGGGATTTTAGAACCAGGATTTCAGGATTCCAGGATTTCAGGATTACAGGACTTGGGGATTTCAAGATTTCAGGATTTGGGGATTTTAGAATCAGGATTTCAGGATTTGGGGATTTCAGGGTTTCAGGATTTCAAGATTTGGGGATTTTAGAATCAGGATTTCAAGATTTCAGGATTTGGGGATTTCAGGATTTAGGATTTCAGGATCTTGGGTTTTCAGGATTATTTCAGGAGTTTAGAATCAGGATTTCAGGATCAGGATTTCAGGATTTGGGGATTTCAGGATTTGGGGATTTTTGGATTTTAGGATTTCAGGATTATTTCAGGATTTCAGGATTTGGGGATTTCAGGATTATTTCAGGATTATTTCAGGATTTAGGATTTCAGGATTTCAGGATTTGGGGATTTCAGGATTTTAGGATCAGGATTTCAGGATTTTAGAATCAGGATTTCAGGATTTAGGATCAGGATTCAGGATTTAGGATCCCAGCCCTCGTACAAAAGCCGCGTCCTGGCGCTGGCGGAGGCTCCGCAGCCGATCCGCGAGCTCCCGGCGCGGAGCCCGAGCCTCGTCCTGGATCCGCTGGAAATCCTCGGGGCCGAGCACCAGCGAGCCCGGGGGGCGACTCCGGGGGACACTGAGGGGACACAGGGACAGTCCTGGGGTCCCCAAATCCCTTTTGGGGTCCCCAAATCCCTTTTGAGGCCAAAATTTTCCCAAATTCTTCAGGGTCCCCAAATCCCTCTGGGTCCCCAAATTTCCTTTGGGTCCCCAAATTCCCCCCAGTCCTCAAATCCCTTCTGGGTCCAAAATTCCCCCAAATTCCCAAATCCCTTCTGGGTCTCCAAAATCCCTCAGGGTCCCCAAATCCCTCCTGGGTCCCCAAATTTCCTGAGTTCAAAATTCTCCTGAGACCCCAAAATCCCACCCAGGTCCCCAAATTCCTCTTGAGTCCGCAAATCTCCTTTGGGTCCAAAATTCCCCCAAATTCCCAAATCCCTTCTGGGTCTCCAAAATCCCACCTGGGTCCCCAAATTTCCCTGAGTCCCAAATCCCCTCAAGGTTCCCAAATCCCTCTGGGTCCCTGAGGGTCCCCAAGTCCTTTTTAGGGTCCCTAAATTCCTTTCTGGGGTCCCCAAATCCCCTCGGGGGGTCCCCAAATCCTTTTTGGGGTTCCCAAATCCCTCCTGGGTCCCCAAATTTCCCTGAGTCCAAAATTCCCCTGAGACCCCAAAATCCCACCCAGGTCCCCAAATTTCCTTTGAGTTCCCAAATCCCTTCTGGGTCCAAAATTCCCCCAAGTTCCCAAATCCCTTCTGGGTCCCTAAATCCCTTTGGGTCCCTAAATCCCTTTGGGTCCCCAAATTTCCCTGAGTCCCAAATCCCCTCAAGGTCCCCAAACCCCTCTGGGTCCCTGAGGGTCCCCAAATCCTTTCTGGGGTCCCCAAATCCCCTCGGGCGGTCCCCAAATCCTTTTTGTGGTCCCTAAATCCCATCTGGGTCCCCAAATTTCCTGAGTCCAAAATTCTCCTGAGACCCCAAAATCCCACCCAGGTCCCCAAATTTCCTTTGAGTTCCCAAATCCCTTTGGGTCCCTAAATTCCTTTGGGTCCCCAAATTTCCCTGACTCCCAAATCCCCTCAAGGTCCCCAAATCCCTCTGGGTCCCTGAGGGTCCCCAAATCCTTTTTGGGGTCCCCCAAATCCTCTCAGGGGTCCCCAAATTCCCCCCAGTCCTCAAATCCCTTTTGAGTCCAAAATTTTTGCAAATTCTCAAATCCCCTCTCTGGGTCCAGAATTTCCCTGAGTCCCCAAAATCCCCTCAAGGTCCCCAAATCCCTCTTGGGTCCCTGAGGGTCTCCAAGTCCTTTTTGGGGTCCCCAAATCCCATTTGGGTCCCCAAATTTCCTGAGTCCAAAATTCTCCTGAGACCCCAAAATCCCACCCAGGTCCCCAAATTTCCTTTGAGTTCCCAAATCCCTTCTGGGTCCCTAAATCCCTTTGGGTCCCTAAATCCCTTTGGGTCCCCAAATTTCCCTGAGTCCCAAATCCCCTCAAGGTCCCCAAACCCCTCTGGGTCCCTGAGGGTCCCCAAATCCTTTTTGGGGTCCCCTAAATCCTCTCAGGGGTCCCCAAATTCCCCCCAGTCCTCAAATCATTTTGGGTCCAAAATTTCCCCAAATTCCCAAATCCCTTCTGGGTCTCCAAAATCTCTCAAGGTCCCCAAATCCCTCTTGGATCCCTGAGGGTCTCCAAATCCTTTTTGGGGTCCCCAAATCCCCTCTGAGTCCCCAAATCCTTTTTGGGGTCCCCCAAATCCCCTCGGGGGGTCCCCAAATCCTTTTTGGGGTCCCCAAATCCCATCTGGGTCCCCAAATTTCCCTGAGTCCCAAAATTCCCCTGAGACCCCAAAATCCCACCCAGGTCCCCAAATTTCCTTTGAGTTCCCAAATCCCCTCAAGGTCCCCAAATCCCTTTGGGTCCCCAAATTTCCCTGAGTCGCAAATCCCCTCAAGGTCCTCAAATCCCTCTGGGTCCCTGAGGGTCTCCAAATCCTTTTTGGGGTCCCCCAAACCCCCCAGGGGTCCCCAAATCCCTCCTGAGTCCCCAAATCTCATTTGGGTCCCCAAATTTCCTGAGTCCAAAATTCTCCTGAGACCCCAAAATCCCACCCAAGTCCCCAAATTTCCTTTGAGTTCCCAAATCCCCTCAAGGTCCCCAAATCCCTCTGGGTCCCTGAGGGTCCCCAAATCCTTTTTAGGGTCCCCAAATCCCCTCGAGGGGGTCCCCAAATCCTCACATGAGCTCCCGCACCACGTCCTTGGTGATGACCCGGATGGTCTCGGGTTTGTCCCGGGTGGTTCCGGGTTTGTCCCGGGTGGTTTCGGGTTTGGTTTCGGGTTTGGGTTCCACGATGAGGCTGGAGGGGCGAGAGGGCTGCGGGGAAAGGGGGGGTGAGACCCCAAAATCACCCCAAAATCAACCCAAAATCATCTCAAAATACACCATTAAAATCAACCACAAGATCGCCCCAAATCCATTGAAAATCATCCCCAAATCCACTCAAAATCACCCCAAATTCATCCCAAAATCCACCAAAAACTCCCCTACAAAATCATCCCAAATCCTCTCAAAATCATCTCCAAATCCACTCAAAATCACCTCAAAATCGACCCAAAATCGACTCAAAATCCACCCTCAAATCCACCACAAAATCACCCCAAAATCCCCTTTAATAAACCCCAAATACCTTCAAAATCATCCCCAAACCACTTAAAATCACCCCAAATTCATCCCAAAATCCATCCTCAAATTCCCCACAAAACCACCCCAAAATCCCCTTAAACAAACCCCAAATCCACTCAAAATCATCCCAAATCCACTTAAAATCACCCCAAAATCATCCCAAAATCCACCATCAAATCCCCCACGAAATCACCCCAAAAATCCCATTTAAAAAATTCAAAATCACCCTAAATCCACTCAAAATCACCCCAAAATCATCCAAAAATCCCCCAAATATCCTCAAAATCGACCCAAAACCACTTAAAATCACCCCAAATTCACCCCAAAATCCATCCTCAAATCCCCCACAAAATCACCCCAAAAATCCATTTTAAAAAATCCCAAAATCACTCCAAAATCCCATTAAAACCCCCAAAATCACCCCAAATCCACTCAAAATCATCCCCAAATCCACCAAAAAATTCCCCACAAAATCGCCCCAAAATCCCCTTTAATAAACCCCAAATCCACTCAAAATCACCCCCAAAATCACCCCAAAATCACCCCAAAATCGACCCAAAATCATCCCCAAATCCACCAAAAAATTCCCCACAAAATCACCCCAAAATCCCATAAAACCAGCCCAAAATCACCCCAAATACCTTCAAAATCATCCCAAAACCACTCAAAATCACCCCAAAATCATCCCAAAATCCACCAAAATCATCCCCAAATCCACCAAAAAATTCCCCACAAAATCGCCCCAAAATCCCCTTTAATAAACCCCAAATCCACTCAAAATCACCCCCAAAATCACCCCAAAATCACCCCAAAATCGACCCAAAATCATCCCCAAATCCACCAAAAAATTCCCCACAAAATCACCCCAAAATCCCATAAAACCAGCCCAAAATCACCCCAAATACCTTCAAAATCATCCCAAAACCACTCAAAATCACCCCAAAATCATCCCAAAATCCACCAAAATCATCCCCAAATCCACCAAAAAATCCCCCACAAAATCACCCAAAAATCCCCTTTAACAAACCCCAAATCCACTCAAAATCATCCCAAATCCACTCAAAATCACCCCAAAATCATCCCAAAATCCACCAAAAAATCCCCCACGAAATCACCCCAAAAATCCCATTTAAAAAATTCAAAATCACCCTAAATCCACTCAAAATCATCCCCAAAATCATCCAAAAATCCCCCAAATATCCTCAAAATCGACCCAAACCCACTCAAAATCACCCCAAAATCGACCCAAAATCCATCCTCAAACCCCCCACAAAATCACCCCAAAAATCCATTTAAAAAAATCCCAAATCCCTCCAAAATCCCATTAAAAACACCCAAAATCACCCCAAATCCACTCAAAATCACCCCAAAATCGACCCAAAATCCATCCTCAAATCCCCCACAAAATCGCCCCAAAATCCCATAAAACCCCCTCAAAATCACCCAAAATATCTCCAAAATCATCCCAAACCCACTCAAAATCACCCCAAAATCGCCCCAAAATCCACCAAAAAATCCCCCACAAAATCACCCCAAAGTCCCCTAAAAATCCCCCCAAAATCACCTCAAATACCTTCAAAATCATCCCAAATCCACTTAAAATCACCCCAAATTCATCCCAAAATCCATCCTCAAATCACCCACAAAATCACCCCAAAATCCCATAAAAATCCCCCAAAATCACCCCAAATCCACTCAAAATCACCCCAAAATCGACCCCAAATCCCCCATTAAATCCTCCAAAAAACCCCCCCAAAATCACCCAAAATACCTCCAAAATCATCCCAAAATCCACCAAAAAATCCCCCACAAAATCACCCCAAAATCCTCTAAAAAAAACCCCAAAATCCCCCCAAATCCACTCAAAATCACTCCAAATCCACTAAAAATCACCCCAAAATCACCCCAAAATCCACCCAAAAATCCCCCACAAAATCACCCCAAAATCCCATTTAAAAAATCCCAGAATCACCCCAAACCCACTCAAAATCATCCCAAAACAACTCAAAATCACCCCAAAATCATCCCAAAATCGATCCAAAATCCATCCTCAAATCCCCCACAAAATCACCCCAAAATCCCCTTTAACAAACCCCAAATCCACTCAAAATCATCCCAAATCCACTTAAAATCACCCCAAAATCGACCCCAAATCAACCCCATGAAATCCTCCACAAAACCACTCCAAAATCCCATAAAATCCCCCCAAAATCACCCCAAATCCTCTCAAAATCATCCCCAAATCCACTGAAAATCACCCCAAATTCATCCCAAAATCCATCCTCAAATCACCCACAAAATCACCCCAAAATCCGCTTAAAAAACCCCCAAATCATCCCAAATCCACTCAAAATCACCCCAAAATCGACCCAAAATCCATCCTCAAATCCCCCACGAAATCACCCCAAAATCCCATTTAAAAAATCCCCAAATACTCCAAAATCCCATTAAAAACCCACAAAATCACCCCAAAACCACTCAAAAACATCCCTAAATCATCCCCAAATCCACCAAAAAATCCCCCACAAAATCACCCAAAAATCCCCTTAAACAAACCCCAAATCCACTCAAAATCATCCCAAATCCACTTAAAATCACCCCAAAATCACCCCAAAATCCATCCTCAAATCACCCACAAAATCACCCCAAAATCCTCTAAAAAAAACCCCAAATCACCCCAAATCCACACAAAATCATCCCTAAACCACTCAAAATCACCCCAAAATACCTCCAAAATCATCCTCAAATCCACCAAAAAATCCTCCACAAAATCACCCCAAAATCCCATTTAAAAAAACCCAAATCACCCCAAACCCACTCAAAATCATCCCAAATCCACTTAAAATCACCCCAAATCCACTCAAAATCATCCCCAAAATCATCCAAAAATCCCCCAAATATCCTCTAAAAAAACACCCAAATCACCCCAAATCCACTCAAAATCACCCCAAATTCATCCCAAAATCCACCCAAAATCCATCCTCAAATCCCCCACAAAATCACCCCAAAATCCCATTTAAAAAACCCCAAATCACCCCAAACCCACTCAAAATCATCCCAAAACCACTCAAAATCACCCCAAAATCACCCCAAAATCATCCCAAAATCCACCAAAAAATCCCTCACAAAATCGCCCCAAAATCCCATAAAAACCCCCCCAAAATCACCCCAAATACCTTCAAAATCATCCCAAAACCACTTAAAATCACCCCAAAATCATCCCAAAATCAATCCAAAATCCACCATCAAATCCCCCACAAAATCACCCAAAAATCCCCTTAAACAAACCCCAAATCCACTCAAAATCATCCCAAACCCACTTGAATTCACCCCAAAATCATCCCAAAATCCACCATCAAATTCCCCACGAAATCACCCCAAAAATCCCATTTAAAAAATTCAAAATCACCCCAAATCCACTCAAAATCATCCTCAAAATCATCCAAAAATCCCCCAAACATCCTCAAAATCATCCCAAACCCACTCAAAATCACCCCAAAATAATCCCAAAATCGACACAAAATTCATCCTCAAATCCCCCACAAAATCACCCCAAAAATCCATTTTAAAAAATCCCAAATCCCTCCAAAATCCCATTAAAAACACCCAAAATCATCCCAAACCCACTCAAAATCACCCCAAAATGCACCAAAAAATCCCCCACAAAATCACCCGAAAAAATTCTAAAAAACCCCCAAATCACCCCAAATCCACTCAAAATCACCCAAAATTCATCCCAAAATCACCCCAAAATCCATCCTCAAATCCCCCACGAAATCACCCCAAAAATCCCATTTTAAAAACCCCAAATCACCCCAAACCCACTCAAAATCACCCCAAAACCACTCAAAATCACCCCAAAATCACCCCAAAATCCACCAAAAAGTCCCCCACAAAATCACTCCAAAATCCCCTTAAACAAACCCCAAATCCACTCAAAATTATCCCAAAACCACTCAAAATCACCCCAAAATCATCCCCAAATCCACCAAAAAATCCCCCACAAAATCGTCCCAAAATCCCATAAAACCCCCTCAAAATCACCCAAAATATCTCCAAAATCATCCCAAAACCTCTCAAAATCACCCCAAAATCGTCCCAAAATCGACCCAAAATCCATCCTCAAATCCCCCACGAAATCACCCCAAAATCCCATTTAAAAAACCCCAAATCACCCCAAACCCACTCAAAATCATCCCAAAACCACTCAAAATCACCCCAAAATCATCCCAAAATCGACCCAAAATCATCCCCAAATCCACCAAAAAATCCCCCACAAAATCACCCCAAAATCCCATAAACCCCCAACAAAAATCACCCCAAATACCTTCAAAATCATCCCAAAACCACTCAAAATCACCCCAAAATGATCCCAAAATCAATCCAAAATCCATCCTCCAATCCCCCACACAATCACCCCGAAATCCCCTTAAACAAACCCCAAATCCACTCAAAATCATCCCCAAATCCACTTAAAATCACCCCAAATTAATCCCAAAATCCATCCTCAAATCACCCACGAAATCACCCCAAAATCCCATAAAAATCTCCCAAAATCACCCCAAACCCACTCAAAATCATCCCAAAATCGACCCAAAATCCATCCTCCAATCACCCACGAAATCACCCCAGAATCCCATTTTAAAAATCCCCAAATCACTCCAAAATCCCATTAAAAACCCCCAAAATCACCCCAAATCCACTCAAAATCATCCCTAAAATCATCCCAAAATCCACCAAAAAATTCCCCACAAAATCGCCCCAAAATCCCATAAAAACCCCCCCAAAAATCACCCCAAATACCTTCAAAATCATCCCAAAACCACTCAAAATCACCCCAAAATCGACCCAAAATCCACCCAAAATCCATCCTCAAATCCCCCACGAAATCACCCCAAAATCCCATTTAAAAAATCCCCAAATACTCCAAAATCCCATTAAAACCCCCCAAAATCGCCCCAAACCCACTCAAAATCATCACTAAAATCATCCCCAAATCCACCAAAAAATCCTCCACAAAATCACCCCAAAATCCCCTTTAATAAACCCCAAATCCACTCAAAATCATCCCCAAATCCACTTAAAATCACCCCAAAATCATCCCAAAATCCACCATCAAATCCCCCACGAAATCACCCCAAAAATCCCATTTAAAAAATTCAAAATCACCCTAAATCCACTCAAAATCGTCCCCAAAATCATCCAAAAATCCCCCAAATATCCTCAAAATCGACCCAAAACCACTCAAAATCACCCCAAAATCACCCCAAAATCGACCCAAAATCCACCATCAAATCCCCCACAAAATCACCCCAAAATCCCATTTAAAAAACCCCAAAATCGCTCCAAAATCCCATTAAAAAAACCCCAAAATCGCCCCAAACCCACTCAAAATCATCACTAAATCATCCCCAAATCCACCAAAAAATCCCCCACAAAATCACCCAAAAATCCCCTTAAACAAACCCCAAATCCACTCAAAATCTCCCCCAAAATCACCCCAAAATCGACCCAAAATCATCCCCAAATCCACCAAAAAATCCCTCACAAAATCGCCCCAAAATCCCATAAAAACCCCCCCAAAATCACCCCAAATACCTTCAAAATCATCCCAAAACCACTTAAAATCACCCCAAAATCATCCCAAAATCAATCCAAAATCCACCATCAAATCCCCCACAAAATCACCCCAAAATCCCATTACAAAAATCCCCAAATCCCTCCAAAATCCCATTAAAACCCCCCAAAATCGCCCCAAAACCACTCAAAATCATCCCTAAAATCATCCCAAAATCAACCCACAAATCAAATTTTGAAATCCTCTAAAAATCCCCCAAATCCCCTCAAAATCTTCCCAAACCCCCTCAAAATCACCCCAAAATTCCCCCAAATCATCCCAGAATCATCCCACAAAATTCCCAATAAATTTCCCACAAAATCCCTCCAAAAATTTTTTTTAAATTATTTTTTTTCAGAGTCCCCAAAATCCTCCCAAAAATCCCCTCAGGAAAAATTTGGGGTTGAGATTTTTGGGGTGAGAGAGCCCGAAATGCCCCAAAATTCATCCCCAAAATGGCTTCAGCCTCACCTTCCTCTCCTCCTCCTCCTCCTTGTCCTTGTCCTTGTCGCTGTCCTTGTCCTTGTCCTTGTCCTTGTCCTTGTCCTTGTCCTTGTCCCTGTCCCTGTCCCCATCCGGGTCCGCTCTCAGCTCCGCGCTCCGCAGGCGCCGCAGCCGCTCCTGAGGGGACAGGAGGGGACAGTTGGGGACAACCGGGGACAGCCAGGGACAGGCAGGGGACACCTGGGGGACAAGCGGGGACAACAGGGGACAGGCAGGGGACACCTGGGACATCGCGGGGACAGGCAGGGGACACCTGGGGGACACTCAGGGACAATCGGGGATAGACAGAGGACACCCAGGGACAGCCAGGGGACACTCGGGGACAGCCAGGGACAGGCAGGGGACACAAGGGGACAACCCGGGGACACCTGGAGGACACTTGGGGACAGCCAGGGACAGGCAGGGGACACATGGGGACAACCCGGGGACACCTGGAGGACACTCAGGGACAGCCGGGGACAACCAGGGACATCACGGGGACAGCCAGGGACAGGCAGGGACACTTGGGGACACCGGGGGACACTCAGGGACAGACTGAGGACAGCCAGGCACAGGCAGTGGACAACCGGGGACATTTCCGGGGACATCGCGGGGACAACCGGGAACAGCGAGGGGACAGACCGGGAACAGACCGAGGGACAGTTGGGGACACTCAGGGACAGACCGAGGACAGGCAGGGACAGGCAAGGGACATCACAGGGACAATCGGGGACACTCAAGGACAGACTGAGGGACAACCAGGGACACTTGGGGACACTGGGGGACACTCAGGGACAGACTGAGGGACAGCCAGGGACACTTGGGGACAACCCGGGGACACCTGGAGGACATTCCCGGGGACACTCGGGGACAACTGGGGACATCGCGGGGACAGCCGAGGACAGTGAGGGGACAACCGGGGGACACTCGGGGACATCGCGGGGACAGCCTGGGGACAGGCAGGGGACAGCCGGGGACATCGTGGGGACATGGGGAGGACAGCGAGGGGACACTCGGGGACAGCCAGGGACAGGCAGGGGACACCTGGGGACACTCGGGGACACTCAGGGACAGACTGAGGGACAGCCAGGGACACTTGGGGACACTGGGGGACACTCAGGGACAGACTCAGGGACAGGCAGGGGACAACTGGGGACAGCGAGGGGACAACCGGGGAACATTCCCGGGGGCATCGCGGGGACAACAGGGAACAGCGAGGGGACAGACCGGGGACAGACCGAGGGACAGTTGGGGACACTCAGGGACAGACTGAGGACAACCAGGCACAGGCAGGGGACAACCGGGGACATTTCCGGGGACATCACGGGGACAACCGGGGACAGTGAGGGGACAGAATGGGGACAACCGAGGGACAGTTGGGGACACTCAGGGACAGACCGAGGACAGGCAGGGACAGGCAGGGGACACTCAGGGGACACTGGGGGACACTCAGGGACAGACTGAGGGACAACCAGGGACACTTGGGGACACTCGGGGACACTCAGGGACAGACTGAGGGACAGCCAGGGGACACATGGGGACACCGGAGGACACTCAGGGACATCACGGGGACAGCCAGGGACACTTGGGGACACCGGGGGACACTCAGGGACAGACTGAGGGACAGCCAGGCACAGGCAGGGGACAACCGGGGACATTTCCGGGGACATCGCGGGGACAACCAGGAACAGTGAGGGGACAGACCGGGGACAGACCGAGGGACACTCGGGGACACTCAGGGACAGACCGAGGACAGGCAGGGACAGGCAGGGGACACCTGGGGATAATCCCGGGGACAGCGAGGGGACAACCGGGGACAGCCAAGGGACACTCGGGGACACCCAGGGACAGACTGAGGGACAGTCAGGGGACACATGGGGACACTGGGGGACACTCAGGGACAGACTGAGGACAGGCAGGGACAGGCAGGGGACACTCGGGGACAGGCAGGGGACAGGCAGTGGACACCCTGGGATAATCCCGGGGACAGCCAGGGGACACTTGGGGACAGCCAAGGGACACTTGGGAACAGGCAGGGACAGGCAGGTGACACCTGGGGACAGAGAGGGGACAGACCGGGGATAGATCGGGGACACCCAGGGACAGCCAGGGGACAACCGGGGGACAGGAGGGGACAGTTGGGGACATCACGGGGACAGCCAGGGACAGGCAGGGGATAGCCGGGGACAGGCAGGAGACACCTGGGGGACATTCCCGGGGACATCGTGGGGACACTCGGGGACAGCCAGGGGACACTCGGGGACAGCTAGGGACCGGCAGGGACACCCGGGGACACTCGGGGGCACTCAGGGACAGACCGAGGGACAGTCAGGGGACACTCGGGGACAGCCAGGGGACACTCGGGGACAGGCAGGGACAGCCAGGGGACACTCGGGGATAACCCCAGGGACGTCGTGGGGACAACCGGGGACAGCGAGGGGACACTCGGGGACAAACCGAGGGACAGCCAGAGACAGGCAGGGGACACTTGGGGACACTCAGGGACAACCGGGGACAGACCGAGGACACCCGGGGACAACCCGAGGACACCTGGGGGACATTCCCAGGGACATCATGGGGACAACCGGGGAACACTTGGGGACACTCAGGGACAGACTGAGGGACAGCCAGGGGACAACCGGGGACAACGAGGGGACACTCAGGGACAGGCAGGGACAGGCAGGGGACACTCGGGGGACAATCGGGGACAGGGCAGGGGACAAGTGAGGATAATCCCGGGGACAGCCGGGGGACACTTGGGGGATAGGCAGGGGACAACCGGGGGACACTCGGGGACACTCGGGGACAGACCAAGGGACAGCGCGGGACAGGCAGGGGACACCCAGGGACAGCGAGGGGACAGCCAGGGACAGTCAGGTGACACCCGAGGACACTCGGGGACAGCCAGGGGACACTTGGGAACAACCGGGGAACACTCGGGGACACCCGAGGACAGCCCAGGACAGGCAGGGGACACTCGGGGACATTGCAGGGACATGGCGGGGACGGATCGAGGACATTTCCAGGGATATTTAAGATTTTAGGATTTTAGGATTTTAGGATTTTAGGATTTTAGGATTTTAGGATTTTAGGATTTTAGGATTTAGGATTTCAGGATTCCAGGATTTCCAGATTTTAGGATTTTAGTATATCAGGATTTTAGGATTTATGGATTTTTGCGATGAGGATTTTAGGATTAGGATTTCAGGATTTCAGGATTTTAGGATTTCAGGATTTGGGGATTTTAGGATCAGGATTTCAGGATTTAGGATTTCAAGATTTCAGGATTTAGGATTTAAAAATTTCAGGAGTTTAGGATCAGGATTTAAGATTTCAGGATCTCAGGATTTCAGGATTTAGGATTTAAGATTTCAGGATTTGGGGATTTCAGGATTTTAGGATCAGGATTTCAGAATTTTAGGATCAGGATTTCAGGATTCCAGGATATTTTAAGATTTCAGGATTTGAGGATTTGGGGATTTCAGGATTATTTCAGGATTTCAGGATTTTAGAATCAGGATTTCAGGATTTAGGATTTCAGGATTATTTCAGGATTTGGGGATTTCAGGATTTCAGGATTTAGGATTTCAGGATGAGGATTTTAGGATCAGGATTTCAGAATTTCAGGATTTTAGAATCAGGATTTCAGGATTTCAGGATTTTAGGATTTATGGATTTTTGGGGTGAGGATTTCAGGATTTGAGGATTCAGGATTATTTAAGGATTTGGGGAATTCAGGATTTAGGATTTCAGGATTCCAGGATTCCAGGATTTTAGGATTTTAGAATCAGGATTTCAGGATATTTTAAGATTTCAGGATTTCAGGATTTAGGATTTCAAGATTTCAGGATTTAGGATTTCAAGATTTCAGGATTTAGGATTTTAAAATTTCAGGATTTTAGGATCAGGATTTGGGGATTTCAGGATTTCAGGATTTGGGGATTTCAGGATTTAGGATTTCAGGTTTTCAGAATCAGGATTTCAGGATTTCAGGATTTAGGATTTCAGGATGAGGATTTTAGGATCAGGATTTCAGGATTTTAGGATTTTAGGTTTTATGGATTTTAGGATTTCAGGATTTTACAATTTTAGGATTTTAGGATTTTTAGGATGAGGATTCCAGGATTTCAGGATTTGAGGATTCCAGAATTTCAGGATATTTTAAGAGTTCAGGATTTGGGGATTTCAGGATTTAGGATTTCAGGATTTCAGGATTTTAGAATCAGGATTTCAGGATTTCAGGATTATTTCAGGATTTGGGGATTTCAGGATTTGGGGATTTCAGGATGTAGGATTTCAGGATGAGGATTTTAGGATCAGGATTTCAGGATTGGATTCCAGGATATTTTAAGATTTCAGGATTTGGGGATTTCAGGATTTAGGATTTTAGGATTTCAGGATCTCAGGATTTAGGATTTCAGGATGAGGATTTTAGGATCAGGATTCAGGATTTCAGGATTTCAGGATTTAGGATTTCAGGATATTTTAGGATCAGGATTCAGGATTTAGGATTTCAGGATATTTTAGGATCAGGATTTCAGGATTTAGGATTTCAGGATGAGGATTTTAGGATCAGGATTCAGGATTTCAGGATCAGGATTTCAGGATATTTTAGGATCAGGATTCAGGATTTGGGATTTCAGGGTTTAGGATTTCAGGATTTTAGAATCAGATTTCAGGATTTAGGATTTCAGGATTATTTCAGGATCAGGATTTCAGGATATTTTAGGATCAGGATTCAGGGTTTAGGATCCCAGCCCTCGTACAAAAGCCGCGTCCTGGCGCTGGCGGAGGCTCCGCAGCCGATCCGCGAGCTCCCGGCGCGGAGCCCGAGCCTCGTCCTGGATCCGCTGGAAATCCTCGGGGCCGAGCACCAGCGAGCCCGGGGGGCGACTCCGGGGGACACTGAGGGGGAAAATAAAATAGAATATGGGGGAAAAAAAATGGATTTCGGAAAAAAAAATTTGGGGGGGAAAATCCTGGATTTTGGGGGAAAAAACCTGATTTTAAGGGGAAAAAAATCTGATTTTAAGGGGAGAAAATCTTGATTTTTGGGGGGAAAAAAGTCCTGATTTGGGGGAAAAAAATCTGGATTTTTGGGGAAAATATCCAATTTTTGGGGAAAAAAATCCGGATTTTTGGGGAAAAAGTCAATTTTTGGGGAAAATTAAATTCTGGATTTTGGGGAAAAAATCCTGAGTTTTGGAAAAGAAATCCAATTTTTGGGGAAAAAGTCCCGATTTTTGGGGGGGAAAAAAAATCCAGATTTTGAGTAAAAAAATCCGATTTTAAGGGGAAAAAAATCCTCATTTTTGGGGAAAAAAAATCCAATTTTAAGGGGAAGAAATCTCGATTTTGGGGAAAAAAATACTATTTTGTGGGAGAAGAAATCTGATTTTTGGGGGAAAAAAAAATCCAGATTTTGGGGAAAAAAAAAATCCAGATTTGGGAAAAAAATCCCAATTTTTGGGGAAAAAAATCCCAATTTTTGGGGAAAAAAATCTGGATTTTGGGGAGAAAAAATCCTGATTTTTGGGAAAAAAATTCAATTTTGAGGGGAAAAAAAATCTAATTTTTGGGGAAAAACATCCTGATTTTTGGGGAAAAAAATCTGAATTTTGGGGACAAAAATCCCATTTTAAGGGGAAGAAATCCTGATTTTTGGGGAAAAAAAATCCTAATTTAAGGGGAAGAAATCCCAATTTTGGAAGAAAAAAATTCTGGATTTTGAGGAAAAAATCCTGATTTTTGGGAAAAAAAATCCTTTTTTTTTAGGAAAAATCTCCAATTTTTTGGGAAAAAATCCTGGATTTTGGGGGAAAAATTCGTGAGTTTTGGGGGAAATAATCTCAATTTTTGGGAAAAAAATCCAGAATTTGGGGGAAAAAATTCCATGAATTTGGAGGAAAAAATCTCGATTTTTCTGGGAAAAAAAAATCCATTATTTTGGGGGGAAAATATCTTGAATCTTGGGGGAAAAATTCTCAAATTTGGGGAAAAAAAAAAACCACCCTGATTTTGGGGGAAAAAACTCCAAATTTTGGCCAAAAAAATCCTGAATTTTGGGGAAAAAAATCTGCCATTTTGGGGGAAAAGAAATCACGATTTTTTTGGCAAAAAGTCCCTAATATGGGGAAAAAAATCTGTGATTTTTGCTGGAAAAATGCAATTTGAGGAGAGAAAAAAAATTGCAATTTTTGGGGAAAAAAACTTGATTTTGGGGGAAAATATCTGCTATTTTTTGGGGAAAAAAATCCCGATTTTAGGGGGAAAAAATCTGATTTTTGGGCAAAAAAATGCTGATTTTTGGGGTAAAATGGTGTGATTTTGGGTCCTCACATGAGCTCCCGCACCAGGTCCCTGCTGATGACCCGGATGGTCTCGGGTTTGTCCCGGGTGAGTTCGGGTTTGTCCCGGGTGGGGTCGGGTTTGTCCCGGATGGTCTCGGGTTTGTCCCGGATGGTTTCGGGTTTGATTTCGGATTTATCCCGGAGCTGCACGATGGGGCTGGAGGGGCGAGAGGGCTGCGGGGAGAGGGGGGGTGAGAGCCCAAAATTAGCCCAAAATCGACCCAAAATCGAGTCAAAATTATCCCAAAATCGACCCAAAAATCTCATTAAAATTCCTGCAAAATCATCCCCAAATTGACCCAAAATTATCCCAAAATCTACCCAAAAATCATCCCAAAATCACCCAAAAATTGACCCAAAATTACTCCAAAATCAACCCAAAATTGCCCAAAATCAACCCAAAAATCTCATTAAAATTCCTGCAAAATTATCCCAAAATCGACCCCAAATTAGCCCAAAATCACCCCAAAATCAAACCAAAATTATCCCAAAAATCAACCCAAAATTACACCAAAATTGACCCAAAATTATCCCAAAATTATCCCAAAATTATCCCAAAATCGATGTAAAAATCTCATTAAAATTCCTGCAAAATCATCCCCAAATCGACCCAAAATTACCCCAAAATCTACCCAAAAACTGACCCAAAATCGACCCAAAATTTTCCTGAAATTATCCCAAAATTGACCCAAAATTATCCCCAAATCGAGCCAAAATTATCCCAAAATTGACCAAAAATTGACCCAAAATTACCCAAAAATGATCCAAAATCACTCCCAAATTAGCCCAAAATTATCCCAAAATTGACCCAAAATTAACCCAAAATCCACCCAAAATTGCCCAAAATCGACCCAAAAATCTCATTAAAATTCCTGCAAAATTATCCCAAAATTGACCCAAAATCACCCCAAATTGACCCAAAATCGACCCAAAAATTGACCCAAAATTATCCCAAAAATGATCCAAAATCACTCCCAAATTAGCCCAAAATTACTCCAAAATCTACCCAAAATTGACCCAAAATTACCCCAAAATTGACCCAAAAATCGACCCCAAATTATCACAAAATCAACCCAAAATTGACCAAAAAATGACCCAAAATCGACCCAAAAATTGACCCAAAATCGACCCAAAATTATCCCAAAATTGACCCAAAATTATCCCAAAATTACCCCAAAATTATCACAAAATTATCCCAAAATCAACCCAAAATTGACCCAAAATCGACCCAAAAATTGACCCAAAATTACTCCAAAATCACCCCAAAATCGACCCAAAAATCTCATTAAAATTCCCACAAACTCATCTCAAAATTGCCTGAAAAAATCCCATAAAAATCCTCCAAAGTCCCATTAAAATCCTCCAAAAATCCCATAAAAATCCTCCCCCAATCCCATAAAAATCACCTGAAAATTCCCACCAAAATTCCCCAAAAATCACCCGAAAAATTCCACAAAATCCTCCCAAAACTCCATAAAAATCACCCGAAAATCCCATTAAAATCCTTCCCAAATCCCCCCAAAATCCCATAAAAATCCCATTAAAATGCCCTGAATATCACCCCAAAATCTCATAAAAATCCCATAAAAATCCCATTAAAATCACCCGAAAATCACCCGAAAAATCCGATTTAAATCCTCCTCAAATCCCATCAAAATCCCCCCAAATCCACCCCAAAATCTCGTAAAAATCCCGAAAATTCCCACAAAAATCGCCTGAAAATCACTCGGGAAAAATCCCATAAAAATCACCGCAAATCCCATTAAAATCCCTCCCAGAAAACCCAAAAAAAACCCCAAAAAACCCTTAAAAAAACAAACAAAAAAACCCAAAAAAATCCCCAAAAAACCCCAAAAAACCCCAGAAAAAAACCCAAAATCCTCCCCCAAAAAACCCTCCAAAAAAACCCAAACCCTCCAAAACAACCCTTTAAAAACCCCAAAAAAACCCTCCAAAAAATCCTAAAAAAATCCCCCAAAACCTCGAAAAAAACCCCAAATAACCCCCCAAAACCCCTAAAAAACCCCTTAAAAATCCCAAAAAAACCCCCCAAAAACTCTTAAAAAACATAAAAAACCCTCCCAAAAACCCCAATAAACCTCCCAAAAAAACCCCAAAAAACCCCAAAAAAGCCCCAAGCCCCCCCAAAAAAAATCTCCTAAAAAACCTCCCAAAAAACCAAGAAAAAAAAACCCCAAAACCCCCCAAATCCCCCCCAAATCCTCCCCAAATTCCCCAAATTTCCCCAAATTCCCTCCAAGACCCCCAAAATTTCCCCAAATCCCCCCCAAATTTCCCCCCCCCCAAAATTCCCCAAATTTCCCCAAATTCCCCCAAATTTATCCCCAAAATCCCCCCCAAATTCCCCCCATTACCCAAAATCCCCCCCAAATCCCCCCAAATTCCCCCTAAATCCCCATAAATCCCCCCAAATTTTCCTCAACCCCCCTCAAATCCCCCCCAAATTTCCCCCCCATTACCCCAAAATCCCCCACAAATCCCCCCTAAATCCCCAAATTTCCCCAAATCCCCCCCAAACTTCCCCCCCATTACCCCAAACCCCCCAAACATCCCCAAATTTTCCCTAAATATCCCCAAATTTCCCCCCAAATTTCCACCCCATTACCCAAAATCCCCCCATAAATCCCCCAAAACCCCCCAAATCTCCTCCAAGACCCCCCAAATTTACCCAAAATCCCCCATAAATCCCCCAAAACCCCCAAAATCCCCCAAATTCCCCCAAATCCCCCCCCAAAATCTCCCCCAAATCCCTCCAAACATCCCCAAATTTCCCCAAATCCCCCCAAATTTCCCCCAAAATCCCCCTAAATCCCCTCAAACCCCCCCAAATTTCCACCCCATTACCCAAACCCCCCCCAAATCACTCCAAATCCCCCCAAATCCCCCCCAAATTCCCCCAAAATCCCCCCAAATTCCCCCTCATTACCCCCCAAATTTCCCCCCAAATCCCCCCAAAACCCCCCAAATCCCCCAAATTTCCCCCAAATCCCCCCCAAATTTCCCCCCCATTACCCAAACCCCCCATAAACCCCCCAAAACCCCCCAAAACCCCCCCAATTTCCCCCAAATTTTCTCACCGGTTCCCCCCCGGCCCCCCCGCGCCCCCCGGGCCGTGCCCGGTTCGGGGTCGCGATTTTGGGGTTCCGGGGGGCTCGGAGGGGTTTGGGGTCCCCTCGACGATTTTGGGACCCTCGGGGGGGATCCTTGGGGGTGTCCCCAGATGGATTCTGTGACCCTGAGGGGTCCCCAAAAATTTTGGGGGGTCCGGGTGAAATTTTGGGGTCATTAAATGAATTTTCGGGGTCTTTAAATGAATTTTTGGGGTCATTAAATGAATTTTTGGGGTCATTAAATGAATTTTTGGGGTCATTAAATGAATTTTTGGGGTCTCCAAATGAATTTTTGGGACCCTCGAGGGGGTTTTGGGAGGCCGGGATGTCGCGAGATGCGGCCATGGTGGTCGGGGATGTCGCGATAGTGGCTGCCGGACCCGGGGGGGGGGTGGCGGATGTCGCGAGATGTCGCGAGATGTCGCGAGAGGCAACGGCGGCCCCGGCGCGAGAGGTAACGGTGGGGGCGCGAGGGGGGAGAGAAAAAAACGGTTTGGGTTAAAAAAAAACAGAAATTGGTGCAAAAAAAATGTGAAATTGGTACCAAAAAAATTCCAGAAATTGGCACAAAAAAAACTGAAAAAATCACGAAATTGGTCCCCTAAAAAACCCGAAATTGGCACCAAAAAAATCCGAAATTAGCCGGAAAAAACCCTCAAAAAATCCCGAAATTGCCCCCAAAAAAACCCGAAATTAGCCCTAAAAGAACCTGAAATTAGCACCAAAAAATTCCGAAATTAGCACAAAAAAACCTCAAAAAATCACGAAATTGGTCCCCAAAAAAACCTGAAATTAGCACAAAAAAAATCCGAAATTAGCACCAAAAAATCCCGAAATTGGCACAACAAAACCTCAAAAAACCCCGAAATTAGCCCCAAAATTTCCCCCCAAAAAGCCCGAAATTACCCAAAAACCCCCCAGAAATTAGCACAAAAAAATCCCGAAATTGGCAGAAAAAAAACCTCAAAAAACACCGACATTGGTCCAAAATTCTCCCCTAAAAATCCCTGAAATTAGCCCCCCAAAAATCCGAAATTAGCACAAAAAATTCCGAAATTAGCACAAAAAATCCCGAAATTAGCACCAAAAAAATCCCAGAAATTAGCCCCAAAAAACCTCAAAAAAATCACGAAATTGGCCCCCTAAAAATCCCGAAATTAGCACAAAAAAATCCCGAAATTAACAAAAAAAAAAAAATCCCGAAATTAGCACAAAAAAATTCCGAAATTAGCACAAAAAAAATCTGAAATTACCTCAAGAAAACCTCAAAAAATCTCGAAATTCCTCCCGAAAAAACCCCGAAATTAGCCCAAAAAAACTCGAAATTAGCTCAAAAATACCCCAAAAAATCCCGAAATTAGCACAAAAAATCCCCAAAATCAGCCCAAAAAGCCATCGAAATCAGCCCAAAAAAACCCCCAAAATTAGCCCAAAAAAATTCCCGAAATTAGCCCCAAAATAATCCGAAACTAGCCCCAAAAATTTCCGAAATTAGCACAAAAAATTCCAAAATTAGCAGAAAAAAACCCTCAAAAAATTCCGAAATTCCCCCCCAAAAACCCGAAATCAGCCCCCAAAAACCTCCGAAATTAGCACAAAAAATTCCGAAATTAGCACCAAAAAATTCCGAAATTAGCACCAAAAACCCCTCAAAAAATCACGAAATTGGTCCCAAAAAAATCCGAAATTAGCACCAAAAAATTCTGAAATTAGCACCAAAAAACCCTCAAAAAATCCCGAAATTAGCCCGAAAAAAACCCTCCGAAATTAGCAAAAAACCCCTCAGAAATTAGCACAAAAACCCCTCGAAATTAGTCCCCTAAAAAAACAGAAATCAGCCAAAAAAAAATCCTAAATCAGCACAAAAAATCCCCAGAAATTGGCGCAAAAAAATCTAAAATTGGCACCAAAAAACCCCAGAAATTGGCCCAAAAAAATCTCACAAAAATCACGAAATTGGTCCCCTAAAAAATCCGAAATTAGCACAAAAAAATCCGAAATTAGCACCAAAAAAATCTCGAAATTTGCATCAAAAATTTCCGAAATTAGCACCAAAAAATCCCGAAATTAGCACCAAAAAATTCCGAAATTTGCATCAAAAAATCCCAGAAATTGGCACAAAAAAATCTCAAAATAATCACGAAATTGGTTCCCAAAAAAACTCGAAATTAGCACAAAAAAAATCCGGAATTAGCACAAAAAACCCCTCAAAAAATCCCGAAATTACCCCCAAAAAAACCCGAAATTAGCACAAAAAAACCCCAGAAATAAGCACCAAAAAATCCCAAAATTAGCCCCAAAAACCCCGAAATTAGCACAAAAAATTCCGAAATTAGTACCAAAAAAAATCGCGAAATTTGCATCAAAAAACCCAGAAATTAGCCCAAAAAACCTCAATAAAATAACGAAATTTGTCCCCCACAAACCCGAAATTAGCCCAAAAAATCCCAAAAAATCCCAAAATTAGCACATAAAAAATCCAAAATTAGCACCAAAAAAAAATTAAAAATTACCCCCCAAAAAACCCGAAATCAGCTCAAAAAAATCCCGAAATTAGCACAAAAAATTCGGAAATTAGCAAAAAAAATTCCGAAATCAGCCCCAAAAAAATCCCGAAATTACTTCAAAAAAACCTCAAAAAATCCCGAAATTCCTCCCGAAAAAAACCCGAAATTAGCACAAAAAAACCTCGAAATTACCCCCAAAAAAAGTCCGAAATTAGCACAAAAAAATTCGGAAATTAGCAAAAAAAATTCCGAAATTAGCACCAAAAAATTCTGAAATTAGTAGAAAAAAACCCTCAAAAAATCCCGAAATTATCCCCCAAAAAACCCCGAAATTAGCAAAAAAAAATCCCAAAATTAGCCCCAAAAAAATCCCGAAATTAGCACAAAAAATTTCTGAAATTACCTCAAAAAAAACCTCAAAAAATCCGAAATTACCCCCCAAAAAAGTCCGAAATTAGCACAAAAAACCTCCCAAAATTAGCCCCAAAAATTCCAAAATTAGCACCAAAAAAACCTCAAAAAATCCCGAAATTACCCCCCAAAAAAACCCCAAAATTAGCCCAAAAAAACCCCAAAATTAGCAAAAAAATTTCCTAAATTTCCTAAAAATCCCCCCTCAAAAATCGTCCCAAAATCCCCTAAAAATTCCCAAAAATCCCCAAAAATCCCAAATTCTGCCCCCCAAAATCCACTAAAAAATAAAAAAAAAATCCCCCAAAATTTCCTAAAAATTCCCCAAAAATCCAAAATTCTGCCCCCCAAAAGTCACTGAAAAATTCCCAAAAATCACCCAAAAAATCCCCAAAATTTCCTAAAAATCCCCCCCAAAAATCATCCCAAAATCCCCTAAAAATTCCCAAAAATCCCCAAAAATCCCAAATTCTGCCCCTCAAAATCCACTGAAAAATAAAAAACAAATCCCCAAAAATTTCCTAAAAATTCTTCCAAAAATCCAAAATTCTGCCCCCAAAATTCACTGAAAAATTCCCAAAAAATCACCAAAAAATCCCAAAAATTTCCTAAAAATCCCCCCCCAAAAATCATCCCAAAATCCCCTAAAAATTCCAAAAAAATCCCAAAAAATCCCAAATTCTGCCCCTCAAAATCCACTGAAAAATCAAAAAAAATCCCCCAAAATTTCCTAAAAATTCTCCCAAAATCCCAAATTCTGCCCCCCAAAATTCACTGAAAAATTCCCAAAAATCACCAAAAAATCCCCAAAATTTCCTAAAAATCCCCCCCAAAAATCATCCCAAAATTTCCTAAAAATCCCCCCCAAAAATCCCCTAAAAATTCCCCCAAAATCCCAAAATCTGTCCAAATTCTGCCCCTCAAAAATTCACTGAAAAATTCCCAAAAATCACCCAAAAAATCCCCAAAATTTCCTAAAAATCCCCCCCAAAAATCCTCCCAAAATTTCCTAAAAATTCCCAAAAATCCCCAAAAATCCAAAATTCTGCCCCTCAAAATCCACTGAAAAATAAAAAAAAAAAAATCCCCAAAATTTCCTAAAAATCCCCCCCAAAATCCCCTAAAAATTCTCCCAAAATCCAAAATTCTGTCCCAATTCTGCCCCTCAAAAATTCACTGAAAAATCCCTAAAATTAAAATTTAAAAATCCCCAAAATTTCCTAAAAATCCCCCTCAAAAATCATCCCAAAATTTCCTAAAAATTCCCAAAAATCCCCAAAAATCCCAAATTCTGCCCCTCAAAATCCACTGAAAAATAAAAAAAATTCCCCCAAAATTTCCTAAAAATTCCTCAAAAATCCAAAATTCTGCCCCAATTCTGCCCCCAAAATTCACTGAAAAATCCCTAAAAATCCCCAAAAATTCCAAAAATTATCTAAAAATCCTCCCCCAAAAATCATCCCAAAATTTCCTAAAAATCCCAAAAAAATCCCCCCCAAAATCCAACCAAAAATCCCAAATTCTGCCCCTCAAAATCCACTGAAAAATCCCAAAAGAATCCCCAAAAATTTCCTAAAAATCCCCTAAAAATCGTCCCAAAATTTCCTAAAAATTCCCCAAAATCCCAAATTCTGTCCCAATTCTACCCCCAAAATTCACTGAAAAATTCCCAAAAATCACCCAAAAAAATCCCCAAGATTTCCTAAAAATCCCCCCCAAAAATCCCCTAAAAATTCCCCCAAAATCCCCAAAAATCCAAAATTCTGCCCCTCAAAATCCAATGAAAAATCAAAAAAAAAAACCCCAAAATTTCCTAAAAATTCCCCCAAAAATCCAAAATTCTGCCCCCCAAAATCCACTGAAAAATTCCCAATAATAATAAAAAAAAATCCCCCAAATTTCCTAAAAATCCCCCCAAAAATCATACCAAAATTTCCTAAAAATTCCCAAAAAATCCCCAAAAATCCAAAATTCTGCCCCTCAAAATCCACTGAAAAATCAAAAAAAAAATCCCCAAAAATTTCCTAAAAATCCCCCCCAAAATCCCCTAAAAATTCCCCCAAAATCCCAAATTCTGCCCCAATTCTGCCCCTCAAAAATTCACTGAAAAATCCCTAAAATTAAAATTAAAAAATCCCCAAAATTTCCTGAAAATCCCTCCAAAATCCCCTAAAAATTTTTTAAAAAATCCCCTAAAAATCCCCAAAAATCCAAAATTCTGCCCCTCAAAATCCACTGAAAAATAAAAAAAAATCCCCCAAAATTTCCTAAAAATTCCCCAAAAATCCAAAATTCTGCCCCCCAAAATTCACTGAAAAATTCCCAAAAATCACCCAAAAAATCTCCAAAATTTCCTAAAAATCCCCCCCAAAAATCATCCCAAAATCCCCTAAAAATTCAAAAAAATCCCAAAAAATCCAAAATTCTGCCCCCCAAAATCCACTGAAAAATTCCCGAAAAATCCCCCAAAATCCCCTAAAAATTCCCCAAAAATCCCAAATTCTGCCCAATTCTACCCCCAAAATTCACTGAAAAATTCCCAAAAATCACCAAAAAATCCCCAAAATTTCCTAAAAATCCCCCCCAAAAATTCCCCCCAAAATTTCCTAAAAATTCCCAAAAATCCCCAAAAATCCCAAATTCTGCCCCAATTCTGCCCCCCAAAATTCACTGAAAAATTCCCAAAAATCACCCAAAAATCCCCAAAATTTCCTAAAAATTCCCCCCAAAATCCCCTAAAAATTCCCCAAAAATCCAAAATTCTGCCCCAATTCTGCCCCCCAAAATCCACTGAAAAATCCCTAAAAATCCCCAAAAAATCCCCAAAATTTCCTAAAAATCCCCCCCAAAAATCATCCCAAAATTTCCTAAAAATTCCCAAAAAATCCCAAAAAATCCAAAATTGTGCCCCCCAAAATCCACTGAAAAATCCCAAAAAAATCCCCCAAAATTTCCTAAAAATTCCTCAAAAATCCAAAATTCTGCACCCCAAAATTCACTGAAAAATTCCCAAAAATCACCCAAAAAATCCCCAAAATTTCCTAAAAATCCCCCCCAAAATCCCCTAAAAATTCCCCCAAATCCCAAATTCTGCCCCAATTCTGCCCCCCAAAATCCACTGAAAAATCCCCAAAAAATCCCCAAAATTTCCTAAAAATTCCCCAAAAATCCCAAATTCTGCCCCAATAATCCACTGAAAAATCCCCAAAAAATCCCCCAAAATTTCCTAAAAATTCCCCAAAAATCCAAAATTCTGCCCCCCAAAATTCACTGAAAAAATTCCCAAAAATCACCAAAAAATCCCCCAAATTTCCTAAAAATCCCCCCAAAAATCCCCTAAAAATTCTCCCAAAATCCCCAAAAATCCCAAATTCTGCCCCTCAAAATCCACTGAAAAATAAAAAACAAATCCCCAAAAATTTCCTAAAAATTCCCCAAAAATCGAAAATTCTGCTCCCAAAATTCACTGAAAAATTCCCAAAAAATCACCAAAAAATCCCCAAAATTTCCTAAAAATCCCCCCCAAAAATCATCCCAAAATCCCCTAAAAATTCCCAAAAAATCCCCAAAAATCCCAAATTCTGCCCCTCAAAATCCACTGAAAAATCAAAAAAAAATCCCCAAAAATTTCCTAAAAATTCCTCAAAAATCCAAAATTCTGCCCCCCAAAATTCACTGAAAAATTCCCAAAAAATCACCAAAAAAATTCCAAAAATTTCCTAAAAATCCCCCCAAAAATCCCCTAAAAATTCCCCAAAATCCCCAAAAATCCCAAATTCTGCCCCTCAAAATCCACTGAAAAATCAAAAAAAAATCTCCCAAAATTTCCTAAAAATTCCCCAAAAATCCAAAATTCTGCCCCCCAAAATTCACTGAAAAATTCCCAAAAATCACCCAAAAAAATCCCCAAAATTTCCTAAAAATCCCCCCCAAAATCCCCTAAAAATTCCCCCAAATCCCAAATTCTGCCCCAATTCTGCCCCTCAAAAATTCACTGAAAAATCCCTAAAATTAAAATTAAAAAATCCCCAAAATTTCCTAAAAATCCCTCCAAAATCCCCTAAAAATTTAAAAAAAAATCCCAAAAAAATTCCCAAAAAATCCTAAAAAATCCCCTAAAAATCCCCCCCAAATCTTCCCCAAAAATCCCAAATTCTGCCCCAATAATCCACTGAAAAATCCCCCAAAAAATCCCCAAAAATTTCCTAAAAATTCCCCAAAAATCAAAAATTCTGCCCCCCAAAATCCACTGAAAAATTCCCAAAAATAATAAAAAAAAATCCCCAAAATTTCCTAAAAATCCCCCCAAAAATCATCCCAAAATTTCCTAAAAATTCCCAAAAAATCCCCAAAAATCCAAAATTCTGCCCCTCAAAATCCACTGAAAAATCAAAAAAAAATCCCCAAAAATTTCCTAAAAATCCCCCAAAATTTCCTAAAAATTCCCCAAAATCCCAAATTCGGCCCCAATTCTGCCCCTCAAAAATTCACTGAAAAATCCCTAAAATTAAAATTAAAAAATCCCCAAAATTTCCTAAAAATCCCTCCAAAATCCCCTAAAAATTTAAAAAAAATCCCAAAAAAATTCCCAAAAAATCCTAAAAAATCGCCTAAAAATCCCCCCAAATCTTCCCCAAAAATCCCAAATTCTGCCCCAATAATCCACTGAAAAATCCCAAAAAAATCCCCCAAAATCCCCTAAAAATTCCCCAAAATCCAAAATTCTGCCCCAATTCTGCCCCCAAAATTCACTGAAAAATTCCCAAAAATCACCAAAAAATCCCCAAAATTTCCTAAAAATCCCACCCAAAAATCATCCCAAAATTTCCTAAAAATTCCCAAAAATCCCCAAAAATCCAAAATTCTGCCCCTCAAAATCCACTGAAAAATAAAAAAAAAATCCCCAAAAATTTCCTAAAAATTCCCCAAAAATCCAAAATTCTGCCCCAATTCTACCCCCAAAATTCACTGAAAAATTCCCAAAAATCACCCAAAAAATCCCCAAAATTTCCTAAAAATCATCCCAAAATTTCCTAAAAATTCCCCAAAAATCCAAAATTCTGCCCCAATTCTGCCCCTCAAAAATTCACTGAAAAATCCCTAAAATTAAAATTTAAAAATCCCCAAAATTTCCTAAAAATCCCCCCAAAAATCCCCTAAAAATTAAAAAAAAAATCCCAAAAAAATTCCCAAAAAATCCTAAAAAATCCCCTAAAAATCACCCCAAAATCCCCCCCAAAAAATCCCAAATTCTGCCCCAAATCCCCCCCAAAAAAACCCAAAAAATTCAAAGCAGACAGAAATAATTTTATTATTATTATTATTATAATTATTACATTTTTTAAAATACGAAAATCCAGGAATTTTTTAATTCCTGGGAATCCCCAAGGGTCAAAGGTCAGGGGGCGGGGCAGTCCTGGGTCGGAATTTTGGGAATTTTTTTGGGAATTTTTTGGGAATTTTTTTGGGAATTTTTTTGGGAATTCCGACCTGTGCCCATCCCCCACCTCGCCGGGAAATAAATACAGGGGGAGGGAAAAAAAAATTCCCCAAAATTTTGGGAATTTTGGGAAAAAAATGTGGAATTATGGGAAAAAAATATGGAGTTATGGGAAAACAAGATGGCGGCGTGGCGGGATGTGGAATTATGGGAAAAAATGTGGAATTATGGGAAAATAAAATGGCAGCACAGCGGAATGTGGAATTATGGGAAAAAAATGGAATTATGGAAAAAAAATGTGGAATTATGGGAAGGAAAAATGGAATTATGGAAAACAAGATGGCGGCGTGGCGGAATGTGGAATTATGGGAAAAAAATGTGGAATTATGGGAAGGAAAAATGGAATTATGGGAAAACAAAATGGCGGCATGAGGAAATGAGGAATTATGGGAGAAAATGTGGAATTATGGGAAGGAAAAATGGAATTATGGAAAACAAGATGGCGGCGTGGCAGAATGTGGAATTATGGGAAAAAATGTGGAATTATGGGAAGGAAAAATGGAATTATGGAAAACAAAATGGCGGCATGAGGGGATGAGGAATTATGGGAGAAAATGTGGAATTATGGGAAGGAAAAATGGAATTATGGAAAACAAGATGGCGGCGTGGCAGAATGTGGAATTATGGGAAAAAATGTGGAATTATGGGAAGGAAAAATGGAATTATGGGAAAATAAAATGGTGGCATGGCGGAATGTGGAATTATGGGAAAAAATATGGAATTATGGGAAGGAAAAATGGAATTGTGGGAAGAAAAATGGAATTATGGGAAGAAAAAACGGAATTATGGGAAAACAAGATGGCGGCATGGCGGAATGTGGAATTATGGGAGAAAATGTGGAATTATGGGAAGGAAAAATGGAATTGTGGGAAGAAAAAATGGAATTATGGGAAAACAAAATGGCGGCATGAGGGGATGTGGAATTATGGGAAAAAAAGTGGAATTATGGGAAGGAAAAATGGAATTATGGGAAAACAAGATGGCGGCATGGCGGAATGTGGAATTATGGGAGAAAAATGTGGAATTATGGGAAGGAAAAATGGAATTGTGGGAAGAAAAAATGGAATTATGGGAAGGAAAAATGGAATTATGGGAAAATAAAATGGCAGCGTGGTGGAATGTAGAATTATGGGAAAAATGCGGAATTATGGGAAGGAAAAATGGAATTATGGGAAAACAAAATGGCGGCATGAGGGGATGAGGAATTATGGGAGAAATGTGGAATTATGGGAAGGAAAAATGGAATTATGGAAAACAAGATGGCGGCGTGGCGGAATGTGGAATTATGGGAAAAAATGTGGAATTATGGGAAGGAAAAATGGAATTGTGGGAAAACAAAATGGCGGCATGAGGGGATGAGGAATTATGGGAAAATGTGGAATTATGGGAAAAAATGGGGAATTATGGGAAGGAAAAATGGAATTATGGAAAACAAGATGGCGGCATGAGGGGATGTGGAATTATGGGAAAAATGTGGAATTATGGGAAGAAAAAATGGAATTATGGGAAGAAAAAATGGAATTATGGGAAAACAAGATGGCGGCATGGTGGAATGTGGAATTATGGGAAAAAAAATGGAATTATGGGAAGGAAAAATGGAATTGTGGGAAGAAAAAAATGGAATTATGGGAAAACAAAATGGCGGCATGAGGGGATGAGGAATTATGGGAGAAAATGTGGGATTATGGGAAGGAAAAATGGAATTATGGGAAAATAAAATAGCGGCATGGCGGAATGTGGAATTATGGGAAGGAAAAATGGAATTATGGGAAGGAAAAATGGAATTACGGGAAAACAAAATGGCATCGTTAGGGGAATGTGGAATTATGGGAAAATGTGGAATTATGGGAAAAAAATGTGGGATAATGGGAAGAAAAAATGGAATTATGGGAAAACAAAATGGCGGCATGAGGGGATGAGGAATTATGGGAGAAAATGTGGAATTATGGGAAGAAAAAATGGAATTGTGGGAAGAAAAAATGGAATTATGGGAAAACAAGATGGCGGCATGAGGGGATGAGGAATTATGGGAAAAATGTGGAATTATGGGAAAAAATGGGGAATTATGGGAAGAGAAAATGGAATTATGGAAAACAAGATGGTGGCATGAGGGGATGTGGAATTATGGGAAAAATGCGGAATTATGGGAAGGAAAAATGGAATTGTGGGAAGAAAAAATGGAATTATGGGAAAATAAAATGGCGGCATGAGGGGATGAGGAATTATGGGAGAAAATGTGGAATTATGGGAAGGAAAAATGGAATGATGGGAAAACAAAATGGCGGCATGAGGGGATGAGGAATTATGGGAGAAAATGTGGAATTATGGGAAGGAAAAATGGAATTGTGGGAAGAAAAAATGGAATTATGGGAAAACAAAATGGCGGCATGAGGGGATGAGGAATTATGGGAAAAATGTGGAATTATGGGAAGGAAAAATGGAATTGTGGGAAGAAAAAATGGAATTATGGGAAAACAAAATGGCGGCATGAGGGGATGAGGAATTATGGGAAAAATGTGGAATTATGGGAAGGAAAAATGGAATTATGGGAAAACAAAATGGCGGCATGAGGGGATGAGGAATTATGGGAGAAAATGTGGAATTATGGGAAGGAAAAATGGAATGATGGGAAAACAAAATGGCGGCATGAGGGGATGAGGAATTATGGGAGAAAATGTGGAATTATGGGAAGGAAAAATGGAATTGTGGGAAGAAAAAATGGAATTATGGGAAAACAAAATGGCGGCATGAGGGGATGAGGAATTATGGGAAAAATGTGGAATTATGGGAAGGAAAAATGGAATTATGGGAAGAAAAAATGGAATTATGGGGAAAAAATGGCGTCGTTAGGGGAATGTGGAATTATGGGAAAAAATGTGGAATTATGGGAAGAAAAAATGGAATTATGGGAAAACAAGATGGTGGCATGGCGGAATGTGGAATTATGGAAAAAATATGTGGAATTATGGGAAGAAAAAATGGAATTATGGGAAAACAAAATGGCGGCATGAGGGGATGAGGAATTATGGGAGAAAATGTGGAATTATGGGAAGGAAAAATGGAATTATGGGAAAACAAGATGGCGGCATGGCGGAAATGTGGAATTATGGGAAAAAATGTGGAATTATGGGAAGGAAAAATGGAATTGTGGGAAAACAAAATGGCGGCATGAGGGGATGAGGAATTATGGGAAAATGTGGAATTATGGGAAAAAATGGGGAATTATGGGAAGGAAAAATGGAATTATGGAAAACAAGATGGCGGCATGAGGGGATGTGGAATTATGGGAAAAATGTGGAATTATGGGAAGAAAAAATGGAATTATGGGAAGAAAAAATGGAATTATGGCAAAACAAGATGGCGGCATGAGGGGATGTGGAATTATGGGAAAAAAAATGGAATTATGGGAAGGAAAAATGGAATTGTGGGAAGAAAAAAATGGAATTATGGGAAAACAAAATGGCGGCATGAGGGGATGAGGAATTATGGGAGAAAATGTGGGATTATGGGAAGGAAAAATGGAATTATGGGAAAATAAAATAGCGGCATGGCGGAATGTGGAATTATGGGAAGGAAAAATGGAATTATGGGAAGAAAAAATGGAATTATGGGGAAAAAAATGGCATCGTTAGGGGAATGTGGAATTATGGGAAAATGTGGAATTATGGGAAAAAAATGTGGAATTATGGGAAGAAAAAATGGAATTATGGGAAAACAAAATGGCGGCATGAGGGGATGAGGAATTATGGGAGAAAATGTGGAATTATGGGAAGAAAAAATGGAATTGTGGGAAGAAAAAATGGAATTATGGGAAAACAAGATGGCGGCATGAGGGGATGAGGAATTATGGGAAAAATGTGGAATTATGGGAAAAAATGGGGAATTATGGGAAGAGAAAATGGAATTATGGAAAACAAGATGGTGGCATGAGGGGATGTGGAATTATGGGAAAAATGCGGAATTATGGGAAGGAAAAATGGAATTGTGGGAAGAAAAAATGGAATTATGGGAAAATAAAATGGCGGCATGGCGGAATGTGGAATTATGGGAAAAAATGTGGAATTATGGGAAGGAAAAATGGAATTATGGGAAAACAAAATGGTGGCATGACGGAATGTGGAATTATGGGAAAAAATTTGGAATTATGGGAAGGAAAAATGGAATTGTGGGAAGAAAAAATGGAATTATGAGAGGAAAATGTGGAATTATGGGAGAAAAATGTGGAATTATGAAAAGAAAATTTGAATTCTGGGGAGAACTGGAATTATGGGAAAAATGTGGAATTATGGGAAGGAAAAATGGAATTGTGGGAAGGAAAAATGGAATTATGGTAGAAAAACATGGAATTATGGGAGAAAAATGTGGAATTATGAAAAGAAAATTTGAATTCTGGGGAGAAATGGAATTATGGGGAAATGGGGAATTATGGGTAAAAAATATGGAGTTATGGGAGAGAATGTGGAATTATGGGAGAAATGTGGAATTATGGGAAAATGTGGCATTGTGGGAAAATGTGGAATTGTGAGAAAAAATGTGGAATTGTGGGAAAAAATATGGAATTATGGGGAAAATGGAATTATGGGAAAAAATTGAATTCTGGGAAAATGCAGAATTATGGGTAAAAATATGGAATTATGGGAGAAACACAGAATTATGGGAAAATATGGGATTGTGAGAAAAAATATGGAATTATGGGGAAATATGGATTTATGGGAAAATGTGGAATTATGGGGGGGAAAAATCCCAGAATTCTGGGAATTCCAGCAGGAATTTGGGAGGAAAATATGGAATTATGGGGGGAAAAAAAGTGGAATTATGAGAAAATATGGAATTGTGGGGAAAAAATGGAATTATGGGGAAAAAAAACCTGGAATTTCAGGTGAAAATGTGGAATTATGGGGAAAAAAATGGAATTATGGGAAAAAAAATTCTCAGAATTCCAGGAATTCCAGCAGGAATTCGAGGTGAAAATATGGAGTTGTGGGAAAAAATGTAAATAGGGGGAAAATAAGGAATTATGGGGAAAAATAGGGAATTTTGGGTGAAAATATATGGAATTTTTTTTTGGAAATCAATGGAATTTTGGGGGAAAAAATATGGAATTTTTGTGGGAAAAATTATGGAATTATGAGGGGAAAAAAATGGAATTTTTTTTGAAATTTATGGAATTCTGTGGGGAAATTAATGCAATTATGTAGAAAAATATGGAATTTTTTGGGGGAAAAAAGTGGAATTCTGTGGGGAAAAAATGTGGAATTTGACAGGAAAAAATATGGAATATTGGGGGGAAATATGGAATTTTTAAAAAAAAATATGGAATTTTTGTGGGGAAAAACATGGAATTCCGTGGGGAAAAAAAAGTGGATTTTTGGGGGGAATTCATGGAATTTTTTGGGAAAAACAGAATTTTGGGGAAAAAATATGGAAATCAGCAGGAAAATATGGAATTCTGTGGGAAAAATGTGGATTTTTTTTTGGAAATTCATGGAATATTTTTAGAAATTTATGGAATTTTGCAGGGAAAACCTGGAATTCTGCAAGAAATTAATGGAATTCTTTGGGGGAAAAAATGGAATTTTTGGGAATTCTGCTGGAAAACCATGGAATTCTGGGGGGAAATAATTGGAATTTTATGGGAAAAATGGAATTTTGGGGAAAAAATGGAATTTTGGGGGTTGGGAAAGGATTTTCAAAGTCCAAGGTCGGTGCTGGAGGTCGGAGGAGGTAACTCCCAAATTTTTTGGAATTTTTTTCCTCGGAAAATTTGGGATTTTGGTTCAGAAAAAAAAAAAAGAAAAAAACCCTGAAATCCTAAATTCTTTTGGGGAAAAATCTCTGGAATGGGGAAATTCCAAAGGGGATCCCAAAATTCCAGAGGGATCCCAAAATTCAGGTTTCCACCACTCGGATCAGAGGAAGCGGCTTCGGGCCCGGGAGGCGTTTGCTGGGAAAAAAAAATGGAATTTTTAGTGGGAAAAAATCCTGGAAAAGGGTTTTGGGGAGATCTGGATTCCCAAAATTTCCAAAATTTTCTGATTTCCCAAAATTCCCATCCCAAATCCCAACATTTCCAATTCCCAAATCCCTGAATTCCCAAAATTCCCATCCCAAAATCCTGGAATTCTCAACCCCAAATCCCAAAATTCCCAAATCCCAGAATTCCCAAATTCCCATAATTCCCAGAATTCCCAAATCTTGTAATTCCCAGAATCTCCAGAATTCAAAAGTTCCTGTAATTCCCAAAATTCCCAAATCCCAAATAATTCCCAAAATTTCCAGAATTCCCGAATTTCCAGTACCTGGCCCTGGTGTTGGACTTGGATCGCGCTCGGGCTCCGCCCCTGGCCCCAAATCCCAAAATTCCCAGAATTCCCAGAGTCCCCAGAATTCTCAAAATTCCCAGAAATCCCAAATCCTGTAATTCCTGTAATTCCCAGAATTCCCAAAATTCCAAAATCCAAATCCCAGAGTTCCCAAAATTCCCAAAATTCCCAAATTCCCAAATCCCAAATCCTGTAATTCCACAAATTCCCAAATCCCATAATTCCCAGAATTCCAGAATTCCCAAATTCCCAAATCCCAAATCCTGGAATTCCCAAAATTCCCAAATTCCAAATCCTGTAATTCCCCAAATTCCCAAATCCTGTAATTCCCCAAATTCCAAAATCCCAAAATCCCAAAATTCCCAGAATTCCCAAATCCCAAAATTCCCAAATCCCAAATCCTGTAATTCCCAAAATTCCCAGAATTCCCAAATCCCAAATTCCCAGAATTCCCAGAATTCCCGAATTCCCGGTACCTGGCGCCGGTGTCGTACTTGGATCGCGCTCAGCCCCAAATCCCAAAATTCCCAAATCCTAAAATTCCCATCCCAAATTCCCAGAATTCCCAGAGTCCCCAGAATTCTCAAAATTCCCAGAAACCCCAAATCCTGTAATTCCTGTAATTCCCAGAATTCCCAAAATTCCAAAATCACAATTCCCAGAGTTCCCACAATTCCCCAAATGCCCAAATCCCAATTCCCAAAATTCCCAAAATTCCCAGAATTCCCAAATCCCAAATCCCGTAATTCCCAAAATTCCCAAATTCCAAATCCTGTAATTCCTCGAATTCCCAAATCCCATAATTCCCAAAATTCCAAAATCCCAAAATCCCAGAATTCCCAAATTCCAAATTCCCAAATTTCCCAAATTCCCAAATCCCAAAATTCCCAAAATTCCCAGAATTTCCCGTACCTGGCTCCGGTGTCGGACTTGGATCGTGATCAGTCCCAAATCCCAAAATTCCCAAATCCTAAAATTCCCATCCCAAATTCCCAGAATTCCCAAAATCCCAAATCCCCATAAATCTCAGAATTCCCAGAATTCCCAAATTTCCGGTACCCGGCCCCGGTGTCGGACTTGGATCGCGCTCGGCCCCAAATCCCCAAATTCCCAAATCCTAAAATTCCTATCCCAAATTCCCAGAGTCCCCAGAATTCCCATAATTCCCAAATCCCAAATCCCAGAGTTCCCAAAATTCCCCAAATTCCCAAATCCCAATTCCCAGAATTCCCGTAATTCCCAGAATTCCCAAATCGCAAATCCTGTAATTCCACAAATTCCAAAATCCCAAAATCCCAAAATTCCCAAATACCAAATTCCCAGAATTCCGAAATCCCGAAATTCCAAAATTCCCAGATCCCAAATCCTGTAATTCCCAAAATTCCCAAATCCCAAATCCTGTAATTCCCCGAATTCCCAAATCCCATAATTCCCAAAATTCCAAAATCCCAAAATCCCAAAATTCCCAGAATTCCCAAATTCCAAAATTCCCAAAATCCCAAATTCCCATAAATCCCAGAATTCCCAGAATTCCCGAATTTCCGTTACCTGGCCCCGGTGTCGGACTTGGATCGCGCTCGGCCCCAAATCCCAAAATTCCCAAATCCCAAAATTCCCAAATCCCAAAATTCTCATCCCAGAATTCCCAAATCCCAATTCCCATAAATCCCAAATTCCCAGAATTCCCAAATCCAAAATTCCCAGAATTCCCAGAATTCCCAAAATCCCAAATCCCAAATCCCAAATCCTGCAATTCCCAAAATTCCCAAATTCCAAATCCTGTAATTCCCCGAATTCCCAAATCCCATAATTCCCAAAATTCCAAAATCCCAAAATCCCAAAATTCCCAGAATTCCCAGAATTCCCAAAATTCCAAAATCCCAAAATTCCCAGAATTCCCAAATTTTCAGTACCTGGCCCCGGTGTCAGACTTGGATCGCGCTCGGCCCCAAATCCCAAAATTCCCAAATCCCAAATCCTGTAATTCCCAAAATTCCCAGAATTCCCAAATCCCAAATCCCAGAATTCCCAGAATTCTAGAATTCTGAAATCCCAAATTCCCATAAATCCCAGAATTCCCAGAATTCCCGAATTCCCGTACCTGGTCCCGGTGTCGGACTTGGATCGCGCTCGGCCCCAAATCCCAAAATTCCCAAATCCCAAAATTCCCATCCCAAATTCCCAGAATTCCCAAAATCCCAAATTCCCAAATCTCAGAATTCCCAAATTTCAATTCCCTTCAATCCCAAAATTCCCAGAATTCCCAAATTTCAATTCCCAGAATTCGCAGAATTCCCAGAATTCCCAAATTTCCCGTAACTGGCTCCGGTGTCGGACTTGGATCGCGCTCGGCCCCAAATCCCAAAATTCCCAAATCCCAAAATTCCCATCCCAAATTCCCAAAATTCCCAAAATCCCATAATTCCCATAAATCCCAAATCCCAGAATTCCCAAAATTCCCCAAATTCCCAAATTCCCAGAATTCCCAGAATTCCCAGAATTCCGAAATTCCCGTACCTGGCCCCGGTGTCGGACTTGGATCGCGCTCGGCCCCAGATCCCAAAATTCCCAAATCCTAAAATTCCCATCCCAAATTCCCAGAATTCCAAAATTCCCAAAGTCCCAAATCCCAGAATTCCCAAAATTCCAAAATCCCAAATCCCAGAGTTCCCAAAATTCCCAAATCCCGTAATTCCCCAAATTCCCAATTCCCAAATCCCCTAATTCCCAAAATTCCCAAATCCTGTAATTCCTGTAATTCCCAGAATTCCCAAAATTCCAAAATTCCCAGAATTCCCAAATTTCAATTCCCATAAATCCCAGAATTCCCAGAATTCCCGGATTTCCGTACCTGGCGCCGGTGTCGGACTTGGATCGCGCTCGGCCCCAAATCCCAAAATTCCCAAATCCCAAAATTCCCAAATCTCAAAATTCTCATCCCAGAATTCCCAAATCCCAAAATCCCAGAATTCCCATAATTCCCAAATTCCCAGAATTCCCAAATTTTCAGTACCTGGCCCCGGTGTCAGACTTGGATCGCGCTCGGCCCCAAATCCCAAAATTCCCAAATCCTAAAATTCCCATCCCAAATTCCCAGAATTCCCAAAATCCCAAAATTCCCATAAATCCCAAATTCCCAAAATTCCCAGAATTCCCGAATTTCCTGTACTTGGCTCCAGTGTCGGACTTGGATCGCGCTCGGCCCCAAATCCCAAAATTCCCAAATCCCAAAATTTCCAGAATTCCCAAAATTTCCAGAATTCCCAAATTCCCAGAATTCCCGAATTTCCGGTACCTGGCTCCGGTGTCGGACTTGGATCGCGCTCGGCCCCAAATCCCAGAATTCCCAAATCCCAAAATTCCCATCCCAAATTCCCAGAATTCCCAAAATCCCAAATTCCCAAATCCCAAAATTCCCAGAATTCCCGAATTTCCGGTACCTGGCTCCGGTGTCGGACTTGGATCGCGCTCGGCCCCAAATCCCAAAATTCCCAAATCCTAAAATTCCCATCCCAAATCCCAAAATTCCCATAATTCCCATAAATCCCAAAATTCCCAGAATTCCCGAATTCCCGAATTTCCGGTACCTGGCGCCGGTGTCGGACTTGGATCGCGCTCGGCCCCAAATCCCAAAATTCCCAAATCCCAAAATTCCCAAATCCTAAAATTCCCATCCCAAATTCCCAGAATTCCCAAAATCCCAAAATTCCCAGAATTCCCAGAATTCCCAAAATTCCAAAATCCCAAATCCCAGAGTTCCCAAAATTCCCAAATCCCGTAATTCCCCAAATTCCCAGAATTCCCAAATCCCGTAATTCCCAAAATTCCCAAATCCTGTAATTCCTGTAATTCCCAGAATTCCCAATTCCCAAAATTCCCATAATTCCCAAATCCCATAATTCCCAGAATTCCCAAATTCCCATAATTCCCACAATTCCCGGATTCCCGTACCTGGTGCCGGTGTCGGACTTGGATCGCGCTCGGGCTCCGCCCCCGGCCCCGCCCCGGCTCACCTGGGCCTCGATCAGGTGCTCGATGCGATCGTGCATCTCCAGGTTCTGGGGACAAAACGCCAGAATTCCCTCCAAAAAAATTCCCAAAAATTCCCAAAAAATTCCCAAAAATTCCAGAAAAAATCCCAAAAAAATTCCCAAAAAAATCCCCCAAAGATTCCCAAAAAATCCCCAAAAAATCCCAAAAATTCCAGAAAAAATCCCAAAAAAATTCCCAAAAAAATCCCCAAAAAATCCCCAAAAATTCCCAAAAAATCCCCAAAAATTCCCCAAAAAATCCCCAAAATTCCCAAAAAAATTCCCAAAAGTTCCCCAAAAAATCCCCAAAATTCCCAAAAAAAATCCCAAAAGTTCCCCAAAAGTTCCCAAAAATTCCGCAAAATTCCCCCTAAAATTCCCAAAAAAATTCCCAAAAGTTCCCCAAAAAATCCCCCAAAAATTCCCAAAAAAAATCCCCAAAAATTCCCAAAAAAATCCCCAAAATTCCCCAAAAAATCCCCAAAATATTCCCCAAAATATTCCCAAAATTCCCCAAAAAATTCCCAAAAAATTCTCAAAATATTACAGAAAAAATCCCCCCAAAATTCCCAAAAAAAATCCCCAAAAATTCCCCAAAAAATCCCCCAAAAATCCAACAAAATTCCCCCAAAATTCCCCTAAAAAATCTCAAAAAAATTCCCACAAAATTCCAAAAAATTTCCCCCAAAAAATCCCCAAAATTCCCCAAAAAATTCCCAAAAATTCCCCAAAAAGTTCCCAAAAGTTCCCCAAAAAATCCCCCAAAGATTCCCGAAAAAAACCCCAAAAATTCCCAAAAAAATCCCCAAAAATTCCCCAAAATTCCCCTTAAAATTCCTAAAAAGTTCCCAAAAATTCCCCAAAAAATAAAAAAAAATTAAAAAAAATTTCCAAAAATCCTCCCAAAAATCCTCCCAAAAAATTCCCAAAAAATTCTAAAAAAATTCCCCAAAATTCCCCCTAAAATTCCTAAAAAGTTCCCAAAAATTCCCTAAAAATTCCCAAAAAAATTCCCAAAAAATTCCCAAAAAAATCCTAAAAAAATTCCCCAAAATTCCTCCCAAAATTCCTAAAAAGTTCCCAAAAATTCCCAAAAAAATCCCAAAAAAATTCCCAAAAATCTCCTAAATATCCCCAAAAAATTCCCCAAAATTCCCAATAAATCCAAAAATATTCCCCAAAAAATCCCCCCAAAAAATCCCCAAAAATTCCTAAAAAATTCCCAATAAATCCCCCAAAAAATCTCCAAAAATTCCCCGAAAAAATAAAGAAAAATTCCAAAAAATCTCCAAAATTCCCCAAAAAAATCCCCAAAAAAATCCCAAAAATTCCCAATAAATCCAAAAATATTCCCCAAACAAAAATCCCCAAAAATTCCTAAAAAATTCCCAAGAAATCCCCCAATAATCTCCAAAAATACCCCAAAAAAATCTCCAAAAATTCCCAAAAAAATCCCAAAAAAATCCCAAGAAATTCCCAAAAATTCCCAATAAATCCTCAAAAAAAAATCCCAAAAATCCCCAAAAAATTCCCAAAAATTCCCAATAAATCCAAAAATATACCCCAAAAAATCCCCAAAAAATCCCAAAAAAATTCCCAAAAATTCCCAATAAATGCAAAAATATTCCCCAAAAAATCCCCCAAAAAAATCCCCAAAAATTCCTAAAAAATTCCCAATAAATCCCAAAAAAAATCCCAAAATATCCCCGAAAAAATAAAGAAAAATTCAAAAAAATCTCCAAAAATTCCCCAAAAAAATCCCAAAAAAATCCCAAAAATTCCCCAAAAAAATAGAAAAAAATTCCAAAAAATCTCCAAAAATTCCCCAAAAAATCCCAAAAAATTCCCAAAAATTCCCAATAAATCCAAAAATATTCCCCAAAAAATCCCCAAAAATTCCCAAAAAATTCCCAATAAATCCCCAAAAAATCCCAAAAATTCCCCGAAAAAATAAAGAAAAATTCCAAAAAATCTCCAAAAATTCCCCAAAAAAATCCCCAAAAAATCCCAAAAAATCCCCAAAAATTCCCAATAAATCCAAAAATAGTCCCCAAAAAATCCCCAAAAAAATCCCCAAAAATTCCTAAAAAATTCCCAATAAATCCCCCAAAAAATCCCAAAAAATTCCCGAAAAAATAGAAAAAAATTCCAAAAAATCTCCAAAAATTCCCCAAAAAATTCCCAAAAATTCCCAATAAATCCAAAAATATTCCCCAAAAATTCCCCCAAAAATTCCTAAAAAATTCCCAATAAATCCCCCAAAAAATCTCCAAAAATACCCCAAAAAATCTCCAAAAATTCCCCAAAAAAATCCCCAAAAAATCCCAAAAAATTCCCCAAAAATTCCCAATAATTCCCACAACTCCCAACACTCCCAAAATTCCCAAAATTCCCAAAATTTTTCCCCACCTCAGCCTCCAGGTACGCCACCCTCTCCTTCAGCTCCTGCATCGCCGCCTCCTTGGCCTGGATCTCGCTCTTGGAATTCTGCAGCTGCCACCAAAAAAAAAATCCCCAAACTTTGGCAAATTCTGATTTTTCCAACATTTCCAGATTCTCCCATTTTTCCCAGATTTTCACAGATTTTTTTAGATTTTTTTCCTTAGTTTTACCCATTTTTTTCCCTTTTTTTTCCTATTTTTTTCCATTTTTTTTCCCATTTTTTTCCCATTTTTTTCCCAGATTTATTCCCATTTTTCTCTGATTTCCACAGGATTTATTCTCATTTTTTCCCCTGATTTTTCCTGGATTTATTCCCATTTTTCCCAGATTTTTTTCCCCATTACTCCCTGGATTTATTCCCATTTTCCCCTGATTTTTCCTGGATTTATTCCCATTTTTCCCAGATTTTTTCCCATTTTTTCCAAGATTTTTTCCCATTATTCCCTGGATTTATTCCCATTTTTCTCTGATTTCCCCTGGATTTATTCTCATTTTTTTCCCCTGATTTTTCTTGGATTTATTCCCATTTTTCCTAGATTTTTTCCCATTTTTTCCCCACTTTTTTCTCCATTTTTTCCCACATTTATTCCCATTTTTCCTTGATTTTTCCTGGATTTATTCTCATTTTTTCCCCTGATTTTTCCTGGATTTATTCCCATTTTTCCTAAATTTTTTTTCCATTTTTTCCAAGATTTTTCCCCATTACTCCCTGGATTTATTCCCATTTTCCCCCCATTTTTATTCCCATTTTTTTCCTTTTTTTTCCATTTTTTTCCCCATTTTTTCCCAGATTTATTCCCATTTTCCCCCTGATTTTTCTTGGATTTATTCCCATTTTTCCTAGATTTTTTCCCCATTTTTTCCAAGATTTTTCCCCATTATTCCCTGGATTTATTCCCATTTTCCCCTCATTTTTATTCCCCTTTTTTCCCTATTTATTCCCATTTTTCCCCATTTTTTCCCAGATTTAGTCCTATTTTTCCCTGATTTCCCCTGGATTTATTCTCATTTTTTCCCCTGATTTTTCCTGGATTTATTCCCATTTTCCCCCCATTTTTATTCCCATTTTTTTCCTTTTTTTTCCATTTTTTTTCCCATTTTTTCCCAGATTTATTCTCATTTTCCCCCTGATTTTTCTTGGATTTACTCCCATTTTTCCTAGATTTTTTTCCCATTTTTTCCAAGATTTTTTCCCATTTTTCCCCTGATTTTTCTTGGATTTATTCCCATTTTTCCTAGATTTTTTCCCATTTTTTCCCCACTTTTTTCTCCATTTTTTCCCAGATTTATTCCCATTTTCCCCCTGATTTTTCTTAGATTTATTCCAATTTTTTCCCAGATTTTTCCCCATTTTTTCTGCATTTATTCCCATTTTCCCCCCATTTTTATTCCCCTTTTTTCCCTATTTATTCCCATTTTTCCCTTGATTTTTCTTGGATTTATTCCCATTTTTTCCAAGATTTTTCCCCATTATTCCCTGGATTTATTCCCATTTTCCCCCCATTTTTATTCCCCTTTTTTCCCCATTTATTCCCATTTTTCCCAGATTTATTCCCATTTTTCCCCATTTTTCCCCAGATTTATTCCCATTTTTCTCTGATTTCCCCCAGATTTATTCTCATTTTTTCCCCTGATTTTTCCTGGATTTATTCCCATTTTCCCCCCATTTTCCCCAGATTTATTCCCATTTTTCCCCTGATTTTTCTTGGATTTATTCCCATTTTTCCTAGATTTTTTCCCATTTTTTCCAAGATTTTTCCCCATTATTCCCTGGATTTATTCCCATTTTCCTCTCATTTTTATTGCCATTTTTTGCCCATTTATTCCCATTTTTCCCACATTTATTCCCATTTTTCACTTAATTTTTCCTGGATTTATTCTCATTTTTTCCCCTGATTTTTCCTGGATTTATTCCATTTTTCCTAGATTTTTTCCTATTTTTTCCAAGATTTTTCCCCATTTTTTCCCAGATTTATTCCTATTTTTCCCCTTATTTTTCCTGGATTTATTCCCATTTTTCCTAGATTTTTTTCCCATTTTTTCCAAGATTTTTTCCCATTATTCCCTGGATTTATTCCCATTTTCCTCCCATTTTTATTCCCCTTTTTTCCCCCATTTATTCCCATTTTTCCCCTGATTTTTCTTGGATTTATTCCCATTTTTCCTAGATTTTTATCCATTTTTTCCCCACTTTTTTCCCATTTTTTCCCAGATTTATTCTCATTTTTCCCCCTGATTTTTCCTGGATTTATTCCCATTTTTGCCAGATTTTTTTTCTCATTACTCCCTGGATTTATTCCCATTTTCCCCCCATTTTTATTCCCCTTTTTTCCCCATTTATTCCCATTTTTCCCAGATTTATTCCCATTTTCCCCCTGATTTTCCCTGGATTTATTCCCATTTTTCCCCTGATTTTCCCTGGATTTATTCCCATTTTTCCTAGATTTTTTCCCATTTTTTCCAAGATTTTTTCCCATTATTCCCTGGATTTATTCCCATTTTCCCCCCATTTTTATTCCCCTTTTTTCCCTATTTATTCTCATTTTTCCCCATTTTTTCTCAGATTTATTCCCATTTTCCCCCTGATTTTTCTTGGATTTATTCCCATTTTCCCCCTGATTTCCCCTGGATTTATTCTCATTTTTCCCTGATTTTTCCTGGATTTATTCCCATTTTTCCTAGATTTTTTCCCATTTTTTCCATGATTTTTTCCCATTATTTCCTGGATTTATTCCCATTTTCCCCCCATTTTTATTCCCCTTTTTTCCCTATTTATTCCCATTTTTCCCAGATTTATTCCCATTTTTCACCTAATTTTTCCTGGATTTATTTCAATTTTTTCCGAGATTTTTCCCCATTTTTCCCTGATTTATTCCAATTTTTATTCACATTTTTCCCCATTTTTATTCCTATTTTTCCCCTATTTTTCCTGGATTTATCCCAATTTTTTTTCTGATTCTTTCCCCATTTTTTCCTGGATTTATCCCAATTTTTTTTTCATTTTTTTCCCAGATTTTTCCCCATTTTTCCCTGATTTATTCCAATTTTTATTCACATTTTTCCCCATTTTTTCCCTGATTTTTTCTCATTTTTACCCCATTTTCCCCTTGATTTATTCCCAATTTCCCCCCATTTTTATTCCCATTTTTCCCCATTTTCCCCCAAATTTATTCCCATTTTTATTCACATTTTTCCCCATTTTTTCCCATTTTTATTCCCATTTTTTCCCAGATTTTTTTTTATTTTTCCCCTGATTTTTCTCTGATTTATTCCAAATTTTTCTCCAATTTTTCCCATTTTTCCCCCATTTTTTCCTTGATTTATTCCCAATTTCCCCCCATTTTTATTCCCATTTTTTCCCAGATTTTTTTTTATTTTTTCCCTGATTTTTCCCCATTTTTTCCTGGATTTATCCCAATTTTTTTCCAATTTTTTCCCAGATTTTTCCCCATTTTTCCCTGATTTTTTCTCTTTTTTTCCCCAATTTTTCCTCATTTTTATTCCCATTTTTCCCCATTCCCCCCCATTTTTATTCCCATTTTTTCCCAGATTTTTTTTTATTTTTCCCCTGATTTTTCTCTGATTTATTCCAAATTTTTCTCCAATTTTCCCCATTTTCCCCCCATTTTTTCCCCATTTTTTCCTGGATTTATCCCATTTTTTTTTTATTTTTTCCCAGATTTTTTCCCAGTTTTTTCCCCAGATTTTTCCCCCTTTTTCCCTGATTTATTCCCATTTTTATTCACATTTTTCCCCATTTTTTCCCTGATTTTTCCCCATTTTTTCCTGATTTATTCCAATTTTTATTCACATTTTTCCCCACATTTTCCCCTGATCTTCCCAGATTTTTTACCAATTTTTTCTCCATTTTTCCCCAATTTTTCCTCATTTTTATTCCCATTTTCCCCCAAATTTATTCCCATTTTTATTCCATTTTTCCCCATTTTCCCCCCATTTTTATTCCCATTTTTCCCCCATTTTCCCCCCATTTTTATTCCCATTTTTCCCCCATTTTTCCCAATTTTTTCCCCATTTTTACCGCGATTTTTCCCCCATTTTTTCCTGGATTTATCCCAATTTTTTTTTATTTTTTCCCAGATTTTTTCCCAGTTTTTTCCCAGATTTTTTCCCATTTTTCCCTGATTTATTCCCATTTTTATTCACAATTTTCCCCATTTTTCCTTGATTTTTTCCCATTTTTATTCCCATTTTTCCCTGATTTATTCCAATTTTTATTCACAATTTTCCCCATTTTTTCCCTGATTTTTCCCCCATTTTTTCCCGATTTTTTCCCAATTTTTTCCCAATTTTTTCCCAATTTTTTCCCAATTTTTTCCCCGTTTTTTCCCGGATTTTCCCCATTTTTATTCCCATTTCCATTCCCCCTTTTCCCCACCTGCTCGATCATCTGCCGCACTTTCCTCTGCTGCGATTTCAGCATGTCGTCCAGGTGATGAATTTTCTCCCTCAGCGTCGCCACCTCCTTCTCCAGCTGGGATGAGCTGGGAAAATAAAAAAAAAACCAAAAAAAAATGGGAAAAATCTCCTCAAAAAATTTGGGAATTTTTCCCCAAAAAAAAAATCCCGGAATTCCAACCCCAAATGGTCGTGTTAAAATAAAAAAAAATTAAAATTAAAAAATTATTTTTGAATTTTTAGCTCGAAAAAATTTGGGAATGCTCATCCCAAAAAAAAAAAACAATCAACTGGGAATGTTCAACAATTCAGCATTCCCAGGATTGTCATTCCCAAAATTTCGAAATTCCCAGATTTTTATGTTTCCAGGATTTTCATTCCCAGAATTTCAGCATTCCCAGAATTCCAGAATTCCCAGATTTTTACATTTCCAAGATTCTCATTCCCAAAATTTCAGCATTCCCAGAATTTCCTAATTCCCAGATTTTGACATTCCCAGGATTCTCATTCCCAAAATTTCAGCATTCCCAGAATTTCCTAATTCCCAGATTTTGACATTTCCAGGATTCTCATTCCCAGAATTTCAGCATTCCCAAATTTTGACATTCCCAGAATTCCTAAATTTTGGTATTCCCAAATTTTGACATTCCCAGAATTCCAGCATTCCCAGATTTTGACATTTCCAGGATTCTCATTCCCAAAATTTCAGCATTCCCAGAACTTCCTAATTCCCAGATTTTGACATTCCCAAGATTCTTATTCCCAAAATTTCAGCATTCCCAGAATTCCAGAATTCCCAGATTTTTACATTCCCAGGATTCTCATTCCCAGAATTTCAACATTCCCAAATTTTGACATTCCCAGAATTCCTGAATTTTGGTATTCCCAGATTCTGCCATTCCAGGAATTCCAGAATTCCCGAATTTTGGCATTCCCAGATTCTGGGATTCCTAGATTTTGACATTCCCAGAATTCCAGCATTCCCAGATTTTTACATTTCCAGGATTCTCATTCCCAAAATTTCAGCATTCCCAGAATTCCAGAATTCCCAGATTTTGACATTCCCAGGATTTTCATTCCCAAAATTTCAGCATTCCCAGAATTCCAGAATTCCCAGATTTTTACATTCCCAGGATTCTCATTCCCAGAATTTCAACATTCCCAAATTTTGACATTCCCAGAATTCCTGAATTTTGGTATTCCCAGATTCTGCCATTCCAGGAATTCCAGAATTCCCTAATTTTGACACTCCCAAATTCTGGGATTTCTAGATTTTGACATTCCCAAAATTTCTAAATTCCCAGATTTTTACATTTCCAGGATTCTCATTCCCAAAAATTCAGCATTCCCAGAATTCCAGAATTCCCAGATTCTGGCAATCCCAGAATTCCAGCATTCCTGAATTTGTTATTCCCAAAATTTCAGCATTCCCAAATTTCACCATTACTGGAATTTCAGCATTCCCAGAATTCCCGAATTCTGGCATTCCTGGATTTGAGCATTCCCAGGGATTCTCATTCCCAAGATTTCAGCATTCCCAGAATTCCATCATTCCCTCCATTCCCATCCATATTCCCGCCATCATTCCCGCCATTATTCCCACAATTCCCATGCCGTTATTCCCACAATTCCATCATTCCCAGAATTCCTAGTGCTGTTATTCCCAGGATTCCTGGTGCCGTTATTCCCACAATTCCCAGTGCCGTTATTCCCAGAATTTCCGGTGCTGTTACTCCCAGAATTCCCGTGCCATTATTCCCAGAATTCCATTATTCCCAGAATTCCCCGTGCCGTTATTCCCAGAATTCCATTATTCCCAGAATTCCCTGTGCCATTATTCCCAGAATTCCCATGCCGTTATTCCCAGAATTCCACAATTCCCAGAATTCCCGAGGCCATTATTCCAAGAATTCCATTATTCCCAGGATTCCATTATTCCCAGAATTCCCACAATTCTTGGTACTGTTATTCCCAGAATTCCGTTATTCCCAGAATTCCCGGTGCTGTTATTCCCACAATTCCTGGGGTCATTATTCCCAGGATAATTCCCAGAATTCCTGGTGCCGTTATTCCCAGAATTCCAATGCCGTTATTCTCAGGATTCCATCATTCCCAGAATTCCCGTGTTGTTATTCCCAGAATTCCCGGAATTCCTGGTGCTGTTATTCCCAGAATTCCCATGTTGTTATTCCCAGAATTCCTGGAATTCCCGGTGCCGTTATTCCCCAAATTCCCAGAATTCCTGGTGTCATTATTCCCAGAATTCCCGTGCTATTATTCCCAGAATTCTATTATTCCCAGAATTCCCACAATTCTTGGTGCCGTTATTCCCAGAATTCCGTTATTCCCAGAATTCCCGGTGCCGTTATTCCCAGGATAATTCCTGGAATTCCCGGTGCCATTATTCCCAGAATTCCCAGGATCCCCAGTGCTGTGATTCCCAGGATTCTCGGTGCCATTATTCCCAGAATTCCGTTATTCCCACAATTCCCAGAATTCCGTTATTCCCAGAATTCCTGGTGCCATTATTCCCAGAATTCCACAATTCCCAGAATTCCCATGCTGTTATTCCCAGACTTCCCGGTGCCGTTATTCCCACAATTCCCAGCGCCTTTATTCCCAGAATTTCCGGTGCCGCCATTTCCAGAATTCCCAGAATTCCCAGATTTCCTGGTGCCATTATTCCCAGAATTCCCAGTGCTGTTATTCCCAGAATTCTGTTATTCACACAATTCCCGGTGCCATTACTCCCAGAATTTCACAATTCCCAGAATTCCCATGCCTTCATTCCCAGCATTCCATCACTCCCAGGATTCCATTATTCCCACAATTCCCTGTGCCGTTATTCCCAGAATTCCATTATTCCCAGAATTCCCGTGTTGTTATTCCCGGAATTCCTGGTGCTGTTATTCCCACAATTCCCAGTGCCGTTATTCCCAGGATAATTCACAGAACTCCATCATTCCCAGAATTCCCTGTGCTGTTATTCCCACAATTCCCAGTGCCATTATTCCCAGAATTCCATTATTCCCACAATTCCCATGTTGTTATTCCCAGAATTCCCAGAATTCCTGGTGCCGTTATTCCCAGAATTCCCGGATTTCCCAGTGCTGTTATTCCCAGAATTCCCAGTGTCGTTATTCCCAGAATTCCCAGAATTCCTGGTGCCGTTATTCCCAGAATTCCGTTATTCCCACAATTCCCGTGCCGTTATTCCCAGGATTCTGCCATTCCCAGAATTCCTGTGCCGTTATTCCCAGGATAATTCCCAGGATTCCATTATTCCCAGAATTCCTGGTGCCACTATTCCCAGAATTCTGTTATTCCCAGAATTCCCAGCTCCATTATTCCCAGAATTCCCAGAACTCCCATGTTGTTATTCCCAGAATTCCTGGAATTCCCGGTGCTGTTATTCCCACAACTCCCGGTGCTGTTATTCCCAGAATTCCACAATTCCCAGAATTTCTGGTGCCATCATTCCCAGAATTCTGTTATTCCCAGAATTCCTGGTGCCATTATTCCCAGAATTCCAGAATTCCCAGTGCCATTATTCCCAGAATTCCACAATTCCCAGATTTCCCAGTGCTGTTATTCCCAGAATTCTGTTATTCCCAGAATTCCACAATTCCCAGAATTCCCGGTGCCATTATTCCCAGAATTCCACAATTCACAGAATTCCATTATTCCCAGAATTCCCAGAATTCCTGGTGCTGTTACTTCCAGAATTCCGTTATTCCCACAATTCCCGGTGCCATTATTCCCACAATTCCGTCATTCCCAGAATTCCCGGTGCCGCCATTCCCAGAATTCCCGGAATTCCTGGTGCTGTTATTCCCAGGATAATTCCCAGAATTCTACAATTCCCACAATTCCTGTGCCGTTACTCCCAGAATTCCACAATTCCCAGAATTCCCGTGCCTTCATTCCCAGCATTCCATTATTCCCAGAATTCCACAATTCCCACAATTCCGGTGCCATCATTCCCAGGATTCCATTATTCCCAGAATTCCCGGTGTTGTCATTCCCAGAATTCCACAATTCCAGTGCCACAATTCCCACAATTCCCAGAATTCCTGGTGCTGTTATTTCCAGAATTCCGTTATTCCCAGAATTCCCAGTGCCATTATTCCCACAATTCCCAGAATTCCTGGTGCCGTTATTCCCAGAATTCCACAATTCCCGGAATTCTGGTGCCACTTTTCCCAGGATTCCATTATTCCCAGAATTCCCGTGTTGTTATTCCCAGAATTCCACAATTCCCACAATTCCAGTGCCATCATTCCCAGGATTCCATTATTCCCAGATTTCCCGTGCCTTCATTCCCAGCATTCCATTATTCCCAGAATTCCCAGTGCCGTCATTCCCAGAATTCCGTTATTCCCACAATTCCCGGTGCTGTTATTCCCAGAATTCCTTTATTCCCAGAATTCCCGTGCTGTTATTCCCAGAATTCCTGGTGCCATCATTCCCAGAATTCCCGTAATTCCCGGTGCCGTTATTCCCAGAATTCCCGGATTTCCCAGTGCTGTTATTCCCAGAATTCCGTTATTCCCACAATTCCTGTGTTGTTATTCCCAGGATAATTCCCAGAATTCCATCATTCCCAGAATTCCCAGTGCTGTTATTCCCAGAATTCCTGGTGCCGTTATTCCCAGAATTCCCGGAATTCCCAGTGCCATTATTCCCAAAATTCTGTTATTCCCAGAATTCCCAAAATTCCATTATTCCCACAATTCCCTGTGCCATTATTCCCAGAATTTTGTTATTCCCACAATTCCTGGTGCCATTATTCCCAGAATTCCGTTATTCCCAGAATTCCATTATACCCAGAATTCCTGGAATTCCCAGTGCCATTATTCCCACAATTCCCGGTGTCATTATTCCCAGATTTTCGCTATTCCCATGATTCCCGTGCCGTTATTCCCAGGATAATTCCCAGAATTCCGTTATTCCCAGAATTCCTGGAATTCCTGGTGCCATTATTCCCAGAATTCTGTTATTCCCAGAATTCCATTATACCCAGAATTCCACTGCCATCATTCTCAGGATTCCATTATTCCCAGAATTCCCAGAATTCCCAGTGCTGTTATTCCCAGAATTCCATTATTCCCAGAATTCCCGTGTTGTTATTCCCAGAATTCCCAGAATTCCCGGTGCTGTTATTCCCAGAATTCCATTATTCCCAGAATTCCCGTGTTGTCATTCCCAGAATTCCCAGGATTCTCGGTGCCGTTATTCCCAGAATTCCACAATTCCCAGAATTCCCAGTGCCCTTATTCCCAGAATTCTGTTATTCCCAGAATTCCATTATACCCACAATTCCGGTGCCATCATTCCCAGGATTCCCTTATTCCCAGAATTCCCGGTGTTGTCATTCCCAGAATTCCACAATTCCAGTGCCACAATTCCCACAATTCCCAGAATTCCTGGAATTCCCAGTGCCGTTATTCCCAGAATCCCACAATTCCCAGAATTCCCAGTGCCATTATTCCCACAATTCCATCATTCCCACAATTCCCGGTGCCGTTATTCCCAGGATTCCATCATTCCCAGAATTCCCAGAATTCCCCTTGTTGTCATTCCCAGAATTCCCTTGTTGTCATTCCCAGAATTCCCGTGTTGTCATTCCCAGAATTCCCATGTTGTCATTCCCAGAATTCCCAGAATTCCCGTGTCATTATTCCCAGAATTCCCGTGTTGTCATTCCCACAATTCCCTGCTCCCCTCACCGTTCCCGCTGCGCCGCTCTCTCGCCCTCGGCCGCCCGCAGCCGCTCCAGCTCCGCCTGCGCCGACTCCAGCCGGGCCTGCAGATCCCGGCGCTCCTGCGGGAATCCCAGAGGGAATTTGGGATTTAGGGAATTCCAGGAATTTGGGAATTCGGGATTTCGGGAATTTGGGAATTCAGGAATTCCAGGAATTGGGGAATGGGGATCCCAGAAATGGGGTGGGATCTCAGGAATGGGACAGGATCCTGGGAATGGAGATCCTGGGATTTTGGGAATGGGATGGGATGGGATTTTGGGGAATCCCAACTCCTCCAATCCCAAATCCCCAAATCCCAAACCCTGAATCCCCTGATCCTAAATCCCCCAAATCCCAAATTCCCGTCTCTCACCGCCTGTTCCCCGTCCAGGCTCCTCCGCAGCCGCTCCTGATCCCAAATCCCCAAATCCCCAATCCCAAATTCCCAATCCCAAATCCCCAAATCCTAAACCCTGAATCCCCTGATCCTAAATCCCCAAATCCCAAATCCCTAAATCCCAAATCCCTCAAATCCCAAATCCCTCAAATCCCAAATCCCCCAATCTCTCACCGCCTGTTCCCCATCCAGGCTCCTCCTCAGCCGCTCCAATCCCAAATCCCCAAATCCCAAATCCCCAAATCCTGAATCCCCAAATCCCAAATCCCCAAATCCCAAATCCCTAAATCTCAAATCCCCAAATCCCAAATCCCAAATCCCCAAATCCCAAATCCCCAATCCCAAATCCCCAATCTCTCACCGCCTGTTCCCCGTCCAGGCTCCTCCTCAGCCGCTCGCTCTCCTGCTCCGCCCGCAGCCGCCCCAAATCCCAAATCCCCAAATCCCAAAATCCCAAAATCCCCTGATCCCAAATCCCAAATCCCAAATCCCACAATCCCAAATCCCAAATCCCCAAACCCCAATCCCCAAATCCCCAAATCCCCAAATCCCAAATCCCAAATCCCATAAATCCCAAATCCCCAATCTCTCACCGCCTGTTCCCCGTCCAGGCTCCTCTGCAGCCGCTCCCGATCCCAAATCCCCAAATCCCAAATCCCCAAATCCCAAATCCTAAACTCCCAAATCCCAAATCCCCAAATCCCAAATCCCAAATCCCCCAATCCCAAATCCCCAAATCCCAAACCCCCAAATTCCAAATCCCCAAATCCCCCAATCCTGAATCCCCTGACCCCAAATCCCCAAATCCCAAATCCCCAAATCCCAAATCCCAAATCCCAAATCCCAAATCCCCAAATCCCCAAATCCCAAACCCCAAATCCCAAATCCCAAATCCCAAATCCCCAAATCCCAAATCCCACAATCCCAAATCCCCAAATCCCAAATCCCCAATCCCAAATCCCCAATCTCTCACCGCCTGTTCCCCGTCCAGGCTCCTCCTGAGCCGCTCGCTCTCCTGCTCCGCCCGCAGCCGCCCCCGCTCCGCCCGCGCCGCCTCGTCCCGGCACCGCGACAGCGCCCGCTGCAACGGCAACGGCAATCCCAAAAAAATTCAGGGATGGGATCATGGGAATCCCAAAAAAAATGGGATGGGATCGTGGGAATCCCAAAAAAAATCTGGGATGGGATCATGGGAATTAAAAAAAAAATCTGGGATGGGATCCCACGATCAGCCCAGGAATTCCAGGGGGATGCCGAAAAATTCCGGGATGGGATCACAGGAATTCAACAAAAAATTCTGGGATGGGATCCTGGAAATCCTGAAAAAATCTGGGATGGGATCATGGAAATCCCAAAAAAAATCCAGAATGAGATGCCAGGAATTCCACAAAAAAATTTGGGATGGGATCCTGGGAATTCCACAAAAAAATCAGGATGGATC